>NW_027525089.1:0-24001 GCF_052094955.1 Ictidomys tridecemlineatus
AACTTGAAACTGGTTTATTGTGTCAAGTTTCAAAGAGCTAGCACAAACCGTGTTTGATTTAGAGTTCCAAATACATGTATCCCTATACTGAAAAACAGATTGAAACCTCAAAATGAAACCGGTTACTGCCAACGAACGGTTTAACCTAGAAGAACGAAATTTGGCGAGCCAAGTGAGATTGGTATACTGATCATTACCTGAAAGTTTCATCAAGATTGGGTGAAAAAGTGTGTGCTGAGATTTCAGGCAACTCGTAGTTATTTGGAAGCTTGGCAGGCCCTTTCCATGAAAGTGATTCTCGCCAGTCTCTGCTTAGGGCTACATCAACAGCAAACAAACCATAGGGATAGAACTTGAAACTGCTTTATTGTGTCAAGTTTCAAAGAGCTAGCACAAACCGTGTTTGATTTAGAGTTCCAAATACATGTATCCCTATAGGAGAAAACAGAGTGAAACCTCAAAATGAAACCGGTTACTGCCATCGAACGGTTTAACCTAGAAGAACGAAATTTTGCGAGCCAAGTGGGATTGGTGTCCTGATCATTACCAGAAAGTTTCATCAAGCTTGGGAGAAAAAGTGTTTGCTGAGATTTCAGGCAACTCGTAGTTTTTTGGAAGCTTGGCAGGCCCTTTCTATGAAAGTGATTCTCGCCAGTCTCTGCTTAGGGCTACATCAACAGCAAACAAACCATAGAGATAGAACTTGAAACTGCTTTATTCTGTCAAGTTTCAAAGAGATAGCACAAAACGTGTTAGATTTAGAGTTCCAAATACATGTATCCCTATAGGAGAAAACAGAGTGAAACCTCAAAATGAAACCGGTTACTGCCAACGAACGGTTTAACCTAGAAGAACGAAATTTGGCGAGCCAAGTGAGATTGGTTTACTGATCATAACCTGAAAGTTTCATCAAGATTGGGTGAAAAAGTGTGTGCTGACATTTCAGGGAACTCGTAATTTTTTGGAAGCTTGGCAGGCCCTTTCCATGAAAGTGATTCTCGCCAGTCTCTGCTTAGGGCTACATCAACAGCAAACAAACCATAGAGATAGAACTTGAAACTGCTTTATTGTGTCAAGTGTCAAAGAGCTAGCACAAACCGTGTTTGATTTAGAGTTCCAAATACATGTATCCCTATAGGAGAAAACAGAGTGAAACCTCAAAATGAAACCGGTTACTGCCAACGAACGGTTTAACCTAGAAGAACGAAATTTGGCGAGCCAAGTGGGATTGGTGTACTGATCATTACCTGAAAGTTTCATCAAGATTGGGTGAAAAAGTGTGTGCTGAGATTTCAGGCAACTCGTAGTTTTTTGGAAGCTTGGCAGGCCCTTTCCATGAAAGTGATTCTCGCCAGTCTCTGCTTAGGGCTACATCAACAGCAAACAAACCATAGAGATAGAACTTGAAACTGCTTTATTGTGTCAAGTTTCAAAGAGCTAGCACAAACCGTGTTTGATTTAGAGTTCCAAATACATGTATCCCTATAGGAGAAAACAGAGTGAAACCTCAAAATGAAACCGGTTACTGCCAACGAACGGTTTAACCTAGAAGAACGAAATTTGGCGAGCCAAGTGGGATTGGTGTACTGATCATTACCTGAAAGTTTCATCAAATTGGGTGAAAAAGTGTGTGCTGAGATTTCAGGCAACTCGTAGTTTTTTGGAAGCTTGCCAGGCCCTTTCCATGAAAGTGATTCTCGCCAGTCTCTGCTTAGGGCTACATCAACAGCAAACAAACCATAGAGATAGAACTTGAAACTGCTTTATTGTGTCAAGTTTCAAAGAGCTAGCACAAACCGTGTTAGATTTAGACTTCCAAATACATGTATCCCTATAGGAGAAAACAGAGTGAAACCTCAAAATGAAACCGGTGACTGCCAACGAACGGTTTAACCTAGAAGAACGAAATTTGGTGAGCCAAGTGGGATTGGTGTACTGATCATTACCTGAAAGTTTCATCAAGATTGGGTGAAAAAGTGTTTGCTGTGATTTCAGACAACTCGTAGTTTTTTGGAACCTTGGCAGGCCCTTTCCATGAAAGTGATTCTCGCCAGTCTCTGCTTAGGGCTACATCAACAGTAAACAAACCATAGAGATAGAAGTTGAAACTGCTTTATTCTGTCAAGTTTCAAAGAGCTAGCACAAACCGTGTTTGATTTAGTGTTCCAAATACATGTATCCCTATAGGAGAAAACAGAGTGAAACCTCAAAATGAAACCGGTTACTGCCAACGAACGGTTTAACCTAGAAGAACGAAATTTGGCGAGCCAAGTGACATTGGTGTACTGATCATTACCTGAAAGATTCATCAAGATTAGGTGAAAAAAGTGTGTGCTGAGATTTCAGGCAACTCGTAGTTTTTTGGAAGCTTGGCAGGCCCTTTCCATGTAAGTGATTCTCGCCAGTGTCTGCTTAGGGCTACATCAACAGCAAACAAACCATAGAGATAGAACTTGAAACTGCTTTATTGTGTCAAGTTTCAAAGAGCTAGCACAAACCGTGTTTGATTCAGAGTTCCAAATACATGTATCCCTATAGGAGAAAACAGAGTGAAACCTCAAAATGAAACTGGTTACTGCCAACGAACGGTTTAACCTAGAAGAACGAAATTTGGCGAGCCAAGTGGGATTGGTGTACTGATCATTACCTGAAAGTTTCATCAAGATTGGGTGAAAAAGTGTGTGCTGAGATTTCAGGTAACTCGTAGTTTTTTGGAAGCTTGGCAGGCCCTTTCCATGAAAGTGATTCTCGCCAGTCTCTGCTTAGGGCTACATCAACAGCAAACAAACCATAGAAATAGAACTTGAAACTGCTTTATTGTGTCAAGTTTCAAAGAGCTAGCACAAACCGTGTTTGATTTAGACTTCCAAATACATGTATCCCTATAGGAGAAAACAGAGTGAAACCTCAAAATGAAACCGGTTACTGCCAACGAACGGTTTAACCTAGAAGAACAAAATTTGGCGAGCCAAGTGGGATTGGTGTACTGATCATTACCTGAAAGTTTCATCAAGATTGGGTGAAAAAGTGTGTGCTGAGATTTCAGGCAACTCGTAGTTTTTTGGAAGCTTGGCAGGCCCTTTCCATGAAAGTGATTCTCGCCAGTCTCTGCTTAGGGCTACATCAACAGCAAACAAACCATAGAGATAGAACTTGAAACTGCTTTATTGTGTCAAGTTTCAAAGAGCTAGCACAAACCGTGTTTGATTTAGAGTTCCAAATACATGTATCCCTATAGGAGAAAACAGAGTGAAACCTCAAAATGAAACCGGTTACTGCCAACGAACGCTTTAACCTAGAAGAACGAAATTTGGCGAGCCAAGTGGGATTGGTGTACTGATCATTACCTGAAAGTTTCATCAAATTGGGTGAAAAAGTGTGTGCTGAGATTTCAGGCAACTCGTAGTTTTTTGGAAGCTTGCCAGGCCCTTTCCATGAAAGTGATTCTCGCCAGTCTCTGCTTAGGGCTACATCAACAGCAAACAAACCATAGAGATAGAACTTGAAACTGCTTTATTGTGTCAAGTTTCAAAGAGCTAGCACAAACCGTGTTTGATTACGAGTTCCAAATACATGTATCCCTATAGGAGAAAACAGAGTGAAACCTCAAAATGAAACCGGTTACTGCCAACGAACGATTTAACCTAGAAGAACGTAATTTGGCGAGCCAAGTGGGATTGGTGTACTGATCATTACCTGAAAGATTCATCAAGATTGGGTGAAAAAGTGTGTGCTGAGATTTCAGGCAACTCATAGTTTTTTGGAAGCTTGGCAGGCCCTTTCTATGAAAGTGATTCTCGCCAGTCTCTGCTTAGGGCTACATCAACAGCAAACAAACCATAGAGATAGAACTTGAAACTGCTTTATTCTGTCAAGTTTCAAAGAGCTAGCACAAACCGTGTTTGATTTAGACTTCCAAATACATGTATCCCTATAGGAGAAAACAGAGTGAAACCTCAAAATGAAACCGGTGACTGCCAACGAACGGTTTAACCTAGAAGAACGAAATTTGGCGAGCCAAGTGGGATTGGTGTACTGATCATTACCTGAAAGTTTCATCAAGATTGGGAGAAAAAGTGTGTGCTGAGATTTCAGGCAACTCGTAGTTTTTTGGAAGCTTGGCAGGCCCTTTCCATGAAAGTGATTCTCGCCAGTCTCTGCTTAGGGCTACATCAACAGCAAACAAACCATAGAGATAGAACTTGAAACTGCTTTATTGTGTCAAGTATCAAAGAGCTAGCACAAACCGTGTTTGATTTAGACTTCCAAATACATGTATCCCTATAGGAGAAAACAGAGTGAAACCTCAAAATGAAACCGGTGACTGCCAACGAACGGTTTAACCTAGAAGAACGAAATTTGGCGAGCCAAGTGGGATTGGTGTACTGATCATTACCTGAAAGTTTCATCAAGATTGGAAGAAAAAGTGTGTGCTGAGATTTCAGGCAACTCGTAGTTTTTTGGAAGCTTGGCAGGCCCTTTCCATGAAAGTGATTCTCGCCAGTCTCTGCTTAGGGCTACATCAACAGCAAACAAACCATAGAGATAGAACTTGAAACTGCTTTATTGTGTCAAGTATCAAAGAGCTAGCACAAACCGTGTTTGATTTAGAGTTCCAAATACATGTATCCCTATAGGAGAAAACAGAGTGAAACCTCAAAATGAAACCGGTTACTGCCAACGAACGGTTTAACCTAGAAGAACGAAATTTGGCGAGCCAAGTGGGATTGGTGTACTGATCATTACCTGAAAGTTTCATCAAGATTCGGTGAAAAAGTGTGTGCTGAGATTTCAGGCAACTCGTAGTTTTTTGGAAGCTTTGCAGGCCCTTTCCATGAAAGTGATTCTCGCCAGCCTCTGCTTAGTGCTACATCAACAGCAAACAAACCATAGAGATAGAACTTGAAACTGCTTTATTGTGTCAAGTTTCAAAGAGCTAGCACAAACCGAGTTTGATTTAGAGTTCCAAATACATGTATCCCTATAGGAGAAAACAGAGTGAAACCTCAAAATGAAACCGGTTACAGCCAACGAACGGTTTAACCTAGAAGAACGAAATTTGGCGAGCCAAGTGGGATTGGTGTACTGATCATTACCTGAAAGTATCATCAAGATTGGGTGAAAAAGTGTTTGCTGAGATTTCAGGAAACTCGTAGTTTTTTGGAAGCTTGGCAGGCCCTTTCCATGAAAGTGATTCTCGCCAGTCTCTCCTTAGGGCTACATCAACAGCAAACAAACCATAGAGATAGAACTTGAAACTGCTTTATTGTGTCAAGTTTCAAAGAGCTAGCACAAACCGTGTTTGATTTAGAGTTCCAAATACATGTATCACTATAGAAGAAAACAGAGTGAAACCTCAAAATGAAAACAGTTACTGCAAATAAACGGTTTAACCTAGAAGAACGAAATTTGGCGAGCCAAGTGGGATTGGTGTACTGATCATTACCTGAAAGTATCATCAAGATTGGGTGAAAAAGTGTTTGCTGAGATTTCAGGCAACTCGTAGTTTTTTGGAAGCTTGGCAGGCCCTTTCCATGAAAGTGATTCTCGCCAGTCTCTGCTTAGGGCTACATCAACAGCAAACAAACCATAGAGATAGAACTTGAAACTGCTTTATTGTGTCAAGTTTCAAAGAGCTAGCACAAACCGTGTTTGATTTAGATTTCCAAATACATGTATCCCTATAGGAGAAAACACAGTGAAACCTCAAAATGAAACCGGTTCTTGCCAATGAATGGTTTAACCTAGAAGAACAAAATTTGGCGAGCCAAGTGGGATTGGTGTACTGATCATTACCTGAAAGTATCATCAAGATTGGGTGAAAAAGTGTTTGCTGAGATTTCAGGCAACTCGTAGTTTTTTGGAAGCTTGGCAGGCCCTTTCCATGAAAGTGATTCTCGCCAGTCTCTGCTTAGGGCTACATCAACAGCAAATAAACCATAGAGATAGAACTTGAAACTGCTTTATTGTGTCAAGTTTCAAAGAGCTAGCACAAACCGTGTTTGATTTAGAGTTCCAAATACAGGTATCCCTATAGGAGAAAAAGAGTGAAACCTCATAATGAAACCGGTTACTGCAAATGAACGGTTTAACCTAGAAGAACGAAATTTGGCGAGCCAAGTGGGATTGGTGTACTGATCATTACCTGAAAGTATCATCAAGATTGGGTGAAAAAGTGTTTGCTGAGATTTCAGGCAACTTGTAGTTTTTTGGAAGCTTGGCAGGCCCTTCCCATGAAAGTGATTCTCGCCAGTCTCTGCTTTGGGCTACATCAACAGCAAACAAACCATAGAGACATACCTTGAAACTGCTTTATTGTGTCAAGTTTCAAAGAGCTAGCACAAACCGTGTTTGATTTCGAGTTCCAAATACATGTATCCCTATAGGAGAAAACAGAGTGAAACCTCAAAATGAAACCGGTTACTGCCAACGATCAGTTTAACCTAGAAGAAAGAAATTTGGCGAGCCACGTGGGATTGGTGTACTGATCATTACCTGAAAGTATCATCAAGATTGGGTGAAAAAGTGTTTGCTGAGATTTCAGGCAACTCGTAGTTTTTTGGAAGCTTGGCAGGCCCTTTCCATGAAAGTGATTCTCGCCAGTCTCTGCGTAGGGCTACATCAACAGCAAACAAACCATAGAGATAGAACTTGAATCTGCTATATTGTGTCAAGTTTCAAAGAGCTAGCACAAACCATGTTTGATTTAGAGTTCCAAATACATGTATCCCTATAGGAGAAAACAGAGTGAAACCTCAAAATGAAACCGGTTACAGCCAACGAACGGTTTAACCTAGAAGAACGAAATTTGGCGAGCCAAGTGGGATTGGTGTACTGATCATTACCTGAAAGTATCATCAAGATTGGGTGAAAAAGTGTTTGCTGAGATTTCAGGAAACTCGTAGTTTTTTGGAAGCTTGGCAGGCCCTTTCCATGAAAGTGATTCTCGCCAGTCTCTCCTTAGGGCTACATCAACAGCAAACAAACCATAGAGATAGAACTTGAAACTGCTTTATTGTGTCAAGTTTCAAAGAGCTAGCACAAACCGTGTTTGATTTAGAGTTCCAAATACATGTATCCCTATAGGAGAAAACAGAGTGAAACCTCAAAATGAAACCGGTTACAGCCAACGAACGGTTTAACCTAGAAGAACGAAATTTGGCGAGCCAAGTGGGATTGGTGTACTGATCATTACCTGAAAGTATCATCAAGATTGGGTGAAAAAGTGTTTGCTGAGATTTCAGGAAACTCGTAGTTTTTTGGAAGCTTGGCAAGGCCCTTTCCATGAAAGTGATTCTCGCCAGTCTCTCCTTAGGGCTACATCAACAGCAAACAAACCATAGAGATAGAACTTGAAACTGCTTTATTGTGTCAAGTTTCAAAGAGCTAGCACAAACCGTGTTTGATTTAGAGTTCCAAATACATGTATCCCTATAGGAGAAAACAGAGTGAAACCTCAAAATGAAACCGGTTACTGCCAACGAACGGTTTAACCTAGAAGAACGAAATTTGGCGAGCCAAGTGCGATTGGTGTACTGATCATTACCTGAAAGTTTCATCAAGATTGGGTGAAAAAGTGTTTGCTGAGATTTCAGGCAACTCGTAGTTTTTTGGAAGCTTGCAGGCCCTTTCCATGAAAGTGATTCTCGCCAGTCTCTGCTTAGGGCTACATCAATAGCAAACAAACCATAGAGATAGAACTTGAAACTGCTTTATTGTGTCAAGTTTCAAAGAGCTAGCACAAACCGTGTTTGATTTAGACTTCCAAATACATTTATCCCTATAGGAGAAAACAGAGTGAAACCTCAAAATGAAAACGGTTACTGCCAACGAACGGTTTAACCTAGAAGAACGAAATTTGGCGAGCCAAGTTGGATTGGTGTTCTGATCATTACCTGAAAGTATCATCAAGAGTTTGTGAGAAAGTGTTTGCTGAGATTTCAGGCAACTCGTACTTTTTTCGAAGCTTGGCAGGCCCTTTCCATGAAAGTGATTCTTGCCAGTCTCTGCTTAGGGCTACATCAAAGGCAAACAAACCATAGAGATAGAACTTGAAACTGCTTTATTGTGTCAAGTTTCAAAGAGCTAGCACGAACCCTGTTTCATTTAGAGTTCCAAATACATGTATCCCTATAGGAGAAAACAGAGTGAAACCTCAAAATGAAACCGGTTACTGCCAACGAACGGTTTAACCTAGAAGAACGAAATTTGGCGAGCCAAGTGGGATTGGTGTACTGATCATTACCTGAAAGTTTAATCAAGATTGGGTGAAAAAGTGTTTGCTGAGATTTCAGGCAAATCGTAGTTTTTTGGAAGCTTGGCAGGCCCTTTCCATGAAAGTGATTCTCGCCAGTCTCTGCTTAGGGCTACATCAACAGCAAACAAACCATAGTGATAGAACTTGAAACTGCTTTATTGTGTCAAGTTTCAAAGAGCTAGCACAAACCGTGTTTGATTTAGAGTTCCAAATACATGTATCCCTATAGGAGAAAACAGAGTGAAACCTCAAAATGAAACCGGTTACAGCCAACGAACGGTTTAACCTAGAAGAACGAAATTTGGCGAGCCAAGTGGGATTGGTGTACTGATCATTACCTGAAAGTATCATCAAGATTGGGTGAAAAAGTGTTTGCTGAGATTTCAGGAAACTCGTAGTTTTTTGGAAGCTTGGCAGGCCCTTTCCATGAAAGTGATTCTCGCCAGTCTCTCCTTAGGGCTACATCAACAGCAAACAAACCATAGAGATAGAACTTGAAACTGCTTTATTGTGTCAAGTTTCAAAGAGCTAGCACAAACCGTGTTTGATTTAGAGTTCCAAATACATGTATCCCTATAGGAGAAAACAGAGTGAAACCTCAAAATGAAACCGGTTACAGCCAACGAACGGTTTAACCTAGAAGAACGAAATTTGGCGAGCCAAGTGGGATTGGTGTACTGATCATTACCTGAAAGTATCATCAAGATTGGGTGAAAAAGTGTTTGCTGAGATTTCAGGAAACTCGTAGTTTTTTGGAAGCTTGGCAGGCCCTTTCCATGAAAGTGATTCTCGCCAGTCTCTCCTTAGGGCTACATCAACAGCAAACAAACCATAGAGATAGAACTTGAAACTGCTTTATTGTGTCAAGTTTCAAAGAGCTAGCACAAACCGTGTTTGATTTAGAGTTCCAAATACATGTATCCCTATAGGAGAAAACAGAGTGAAACCTCAAAATGAAACCGGTTACTGCCAACGAACGGTTTAACCTAGAAGAACGAAATTTGGCGAGCCAAGTGCGATTGGTGTACTGATCATTACCTGAAAGTTTCATCAAGATTGGGTGAAAAAGTGTTTGCTGAGATTTCAGGCAACTCGTAGTTTTTTGGAAGCTTGGCAGGCCCTTTCCATGAAAGTGATTCTCGCCAGTCTCTGCTTAGGGCTACATCAATAGCAAACAAACCATAGAGATAGAACTTGAAACTGCTTTATTGTGTCAAGTTTCAAAGAGCTAGCACAAACCGTGTTTGATTTAGACTTCCAAATACATTTATCCCTATAGGAGAAAACAGAGTGAAACCTCAAAATGAAAACGGTTACTGCCAACGAACGGTTTAACCTAGAAGAACGAAATTTGGCGAGCCAAGTTGGATTGGTGTTCTGATCATTACCTGAAAGTATCATCAAGAGTTTGTGAGAAAGTGTTTGCTGAGATTTCAGGCAACTCGTACTTTTTTCGAAGCTTGGCAGGCCCTTTCCATGAAAGTGATTCTTGCCAGTCTCTGCTTAGGGCTACATCAAAGGCAAACAAACCATAGAGATAGAACTTGAAACTGCTTTATTGTGTCAAGTTTCAAAGAGCTAGCACGAACCCTGTTTCATTTAGAGTTCCAAATACATGTATCCCTATAGGAGAAAACAGAGTGAAACCTCAAAATGAAACCGGTTACTGCCAACGAACGGTTTAACCTAGAAGAACGAAATTTGGCGAGCCAAGTGGGATTGGTGTACTGATCATTACCTGAAAGTTTCATCAAGATTGGGTGAAAAAGTGTTTGCTGAGATTTCAGGCAAATCGTAGTTTTTTGGAAGCTTGGCAGGCCCTTTCCATGAAAGTGATTCTCGCCAGTCTCTGCTTAGGGCTACATCAACAGCAAACAAACCATAGTGATAGAACTTGAAACTGCTTTATTGTGTCAAGTTTCAAAGAGCTAGCACAAACCGTGTTTGATTTAGAGTTCCAAATACATGTATCCCTATAGGAGAAAACAGAGTGAAACCTCAAAATGAAACCGGTTACAGCCAACGAACGGTTTAACCTAGAAGAACGAAATTTGGCGAGCCAAGTGGGATTGGTGTACTGATCATTACCTGAAAGTATCATCAAGATTGGGTGAAAAAGTGTTTGCTGAGATTTCAGGAAACTCGTAGTTTTTTGGAAGCTTGGCAGGCCCTTTCCATGAAAGTGATTCTCGCCAGTCTCTCCTTAGGGCTACATCAACAGCAAACAAACCATAGAGATAGAACTTGAAACTGCTTTATTGTGTCAAGTTTCAAAGAGCTAGCACAAACCGTGTTTGATTTAGAGTTCCAAATACATGTATCACTATAGAAGAAAACAGAGTGAAACCTCAAAATGAAAACAGTTAGTGCAAATAAACGGTTTAACCTAGAAGAACGAAATTTGGCGAGCCAAGTGGGATTGGTGTACTGATAATTACCTGAAAGTATCATCAAGATTGGGTGAAAAAGTGTTTGCTGAGATTTCAGGCAACTCGTTTTTTTTTGGAAGCTTGGCAGGCCCGTCCCATGAAAGTGATTCTCGCCAGTCTCTGCTTTGGGCTACATCAACAGCAAACAAACCATAGAGATATACCTTGAAACTGCTTTATTGTGTCAAGTTTCAAAGAGCTAGCACAAACCGTGTTTGATTTAGAGTTCCAAATACATGTATCCCTATAGGAGAAAACAGAGTGAAACCTCAAAATGAAACCGGTTACAGCCAACGAACAGTTTAACCTAGAAGAAAGAAATTTGGCGAGCCAAGTGGGATTGGTGTACTGATCATTACCTGAAAGTATCATCAAGATTGGGTGAAAAAGTGTTTGCTGAGATTTCAGGAAACTCGTAGTTTTTTGGAAGCTTGGCAGGCCCTTTCCATGAAAGTGTTTCTTGCCAGTCTCTGCTTAGGGCTACATCAACAGCAAACAAACCATAGAGATAGAACTTGAAACTGCTTTATTGTGTCAAGTTTCAAAGAGCTAGCACAAACCGTGTTTGATTTAGAGTTCCAAATACATGTATCCCTATAGGAGAAAACAGAGTGAAACCTCAAAATGAAACCGGTTACAGCCAACGAACGGTTTTACCTAGAAGAACGGAATTTGGCGAGCCAAGTGGGATTGGTGTACTGATCATTACCTGAAAGTATCATCAAGATTGGGTGAAAAAGTGTTTGCTGAGATTTCAGGCAACTCGTAGTTTTTTGGAAGCTTGCAGGCCCTTTCCATGAAAGTGATTCTCGCCAGCCTCTGCTTAGGGCTACATCAACAGCAAACAAACCATAGAGATAGAACTTGAAACTGCTTTATTGTGTCAAGTTTCAAAGAGCTAGCACAAACCGTGTTTGATTTAGAGTTCCAAATACATGTATCCCTATAGGAGAAAACAGAGTGAAACCTCAAAATGAAACCGGTTACTGCCAACGAACGGTTTAACCTAGAAGAACGAAATTGGGCGAGCCAAGTGCGATTGGTGTACTGATCATTACCTGAAAGTTTCATCAAGATTGGGTGAAAAAGTGTTTGCTGAGATTTCAGGCAACTCGTAGTTTTTTGGAAGCTTGGCAGGCCCTTTCCATGAAAGTGATTCTCGCCAGTCTCTGCTTAGGGCTACATCAATAGCAAACAAACCATAGAGATAGAACTTGAAACTGCTTTATTGTGTCAAGTTTCAAAGAGCTAGCACAAACCGTGTTTGATTTAGACTTCCAAATATATTTATCCCTATTGGAGAAAACAGAGTGAAACCTCAAAATGAAAACGGTTACTGCCAACAAACGGGTTTAACCTAGAAGAACGAAATTTGGCGAGCCAAGTTGGATTGGTGTTCTGATCATTACCTGAAAGTATCATCAAGAGTTTGTGAGAAAAGTGTTTGCTGAGATTTCAGGCAACTCGTACTTTTTTCGAAGCTTGGCAGGCCCTTTCCATGAAAGTGATTCTTGCCAGTCTCTGCTTAGGGCTACATCAAAGGCAAGCAAACCATAGAGATAGAATTTGAAACTGCTTTATTGTGTCAAGTTCAAAGAGCTAGCACGAACCCTGTTTCATTTAGAGTTCCAAATACATGTATCACTATAGGAGTAAACAGAGTGAAACCTCAAAATGAAACCGGTTACTGCCAACGAACGGTTAACCTAGAAGAACGAAATTTGGCGAGCCAAGTGGGATTGGTGTACTGATCATTACCTGAAAGTTTCATCAAGATTGGGTGAAAAAGTGTTTGCTGAGATTTCAGGCAACTCGTAGTTTTTTGGAAGCTTGGCAGGCCCTTTCCATGAAAGTGATTCTCGCCAGTCTCTGCTTAGGGCTACATCAACAGCAACAAACCATAGAGATAGAACTTGAAACTGCTTTATTGTGTCAAGTATCAAAGAGCTAGCACAAACCGTGTTTGATTTAGAGTTCCAAATACATGTATCCCTATAGGAGAAAACAGAGTGAAACCTCAAAATGAAACCGGTTACTGCCAACGAACGGTTTAACCTAGAAGAACGAAATTTGGCGAGCCAAGTGGGATTGGTGTACTGATCATTACCTGAAAGTTTCATCAAGATTCGGTGAAAAAGTGTGTGCTGAGATTTCAGGCAACTCGTAGTTTTTTGGAAGCTTTGCAGGCCCTTTCCATGAAAGTGATTCTCGCCAGCCTCTGCTTAGTGCTACATCAACAGCAAACAAACCATAGAGATAGAACTTGAAACTGCTTTATTGTGTCAAGTTTCAAAGAGCTAGCACAAACCGAGTTTGATTTAGAGTTCCAAATACATGTATCCCTATAGGAGAAAACAGAGTGAAACCTCAAAATGAAACCGGTTACAGCCAACGAACGGTTTAACCTAGAAGAACGAAATTTGGCGAGCCAAGTGGGATTGGTGTACTGATCATTACCTGAAAGTATCATCAAGATTGGGTGAAAAAGTGTTTGCTGAGATTTCAGGAAACTCGTAGTTTTTTGGAAGCTTGGCAGGCCCTTTCCATGAAAGTGATTCTCGCCAGTCTCTGCTTAGGGCTACATCACAGCAAACAAACCATAGAGATAGAACTTGAAACTGCTTTATTGTGTCAAGTTTCAAAGAGCTAGCAAAAACCGTCTTTGATTTAGAGTTCCAAATACATGTATCCCTATATAGGAGAAAAGAGAGTGAAACTTCAAAATGAAAACGGTTACTGCAAACGAACGGTTTAACCTAGAAGAACGAAATTTGGCGAGCCAAGTGGGAATGGTGTACTGATCATTACCTGAAAGTATCATCAAGATTGGGTGAAAAAGTGTTTGCTGAGATTTCAGGGAACTCGTACTTTTTTCGAAGCTTGGCAGGCCCTTTCCATGAAAGGGATTCTTGCCAGTCTCTGCTTAGGGCTACATCAAAGGCAAACAAACCATAGAGATAGAACTTGAAACTGCTTTATTGTGTCAAGTTTCAAAGAGCTAGCACAAACCGTGTTTCATTTAGAGTTCCAAATACATGTATCCCTATAGGAGAAAACAGAGTGAAACCTCAAAATGAAACCGGTTACTGCCAACGAACGGTTTAACCCAGAAGAACGAAATTTGGCGAGCCAAGTGGGATTGGTGTACTGATCATTACCTGAAAGTTTCATCAAGATTCGGTGAAAAAGTGTTTGCTGAGATTTCAGGCAACTCGTAGTTTTTTGGAAGCTTGGCAGGCCCTTTCCATGAAAGTGATTCTCGCCAGTCTCTGCTTAGGGCTACATCAACAGCAAACAAACCATAGAGATAGAACTTGAAACTGCTTTATTGTGTCAAGTTTCAAAGAGCTAGCACAAACCGTGTTTGATTTAGACTTCCAAATACATGTATCCCTATAGGAGAAAACAGAGTGAAACCTCAAAATGAAACCGGTTACTGCCAACGAACGGTTTAACCTAGAAGAACGAAATTTGGCGAGCCAAGTGGGATTGGTGTACTGATCATTACCTGAAAGTTTCATCAAGATTGGGAGAAAAAGTGTGTGCTGAGATTTCAGGAAACTCGTAGTTTTTTGGAAGCTTGGCAGGCCCTTTCCATGAAAGTGATTCTCGCCAGTCTCTGCTTAGGGCTACATCAACAGCAAACAAACCATAGAGATAGAACTTGAAACTGCTTTATTGTGTCAAGTATCAAAGAGCTAGCACAAACCGTGTTTGATTTAGAGTTCCAAATACATGTATCCCTATAGGAGAAAACAGAGTGAAACCTCAAAATGAAACCGGTTACTGCCAACGAACGGTTTAACCTAGAAGAACGAAATTTGGCGAGCCAAGTGGGATTGGTGTACTGATCATTACCTGAAAGTTTCATCAAGATTCGGTGAAAAAGTGTGTGCTGAGATTTCAGGCAACTCGTAGTTTTTGGAAGCTTTGCAGGCCCTTTCCATGAAAGTGATTCTCGCCAGCCTCTGCTTAGTGCTACATCAACAGCAAAAAAACCATAGAGATAGAACTTGAAACTGCTTTATTGTGTCAAGTTTCAAAGAGCTAGCACAAACCGAGTTTGATTTAGAGTTCCAAATACATGTATCCCTATAGGAGAAAACAGAGTGAAACCTCAAAATGAAACCGGTTACAGCCAACGAACGGTTTAACCTAGAAGAACGAAATTTGGCGAGCCAAGTGGGATTGGTGTACTGATCATTACCTGAAAGTATCATCAAGATTGGGTGAAAAAGTGTTTGCTGAGATTTCAGGCAACTCGTAGTTTTTTGGAAGCTTGGCAGGCCCTTTCCATGAAAGTGATTCTCGCCAGTCTCTGCTTAGGGCTACATCAACAGCAAACAAACCATAGAGATAGAACTTGAAACTGCTTTATTGTGTCAAGTTTCAAAGAGCTAGCACAAACCGTGTTTGATTTAGATTTCCAAATACATGTATCCCTATAGGAGAAAACACAGTGAAACCTCAAAATGAAACCGGTTCTTGCCAATGAATGGTTTAACCTAGAAGAACAAAATTTGGCGAGCCAAGTGGGATTGGTGTACTGATCATTACCTGAAAGTATCATCAAGATTGGGTGAAAAAGTGTTTGCTGAGATTTCAGGCAACTCGTAGTTTTTTGGAAGCTTGGCAGGCCCTTTCCATGAAAGTGATTCTCGCCAGTCTCTGCTTAGGGCTACATCAACAGCAAATAAACCATAGAGATAGAAATTGAAACTGCTTTATTGTGTCAAGTTTCAAAGAGCTATCACAAACCGTGTTTGATTTAGAGTTCCAAATACAGGTATCCCTATAGGAGAAAAAGAGTGAAACCTCATAATGAAACCGGTTACTGCAAATGAACGGTTTAACCTAGAAGAACGAAATTTGGCGAGCCAAGTGGGATTGGTGTACTGATCATTACCTGAAAGTATCATCAAGATTGGGTGAAAAAGTGTTTGCTGAGATTTCAGGCAACTTGTAGTTTTTTGGAAGCTTGGCAGGCCCTTCCCATGAAAGTGATTCTCGCCAGTCTCTGCTTTGGGCTACATCAACAGCAAACAAACCATAGAGATATACCTTGAAACTGCTTTATTGTGTCAAGTTTCAAAGAGCTAGCACAAACCGTGTTTGATTTCGAGTTCCAAATACATGTATCCCTATAGGAGAAAACAGAGTGAAACCTCAAAATGAAACCGGTTACTGCCAACGATCAGTTTAACCTAGAAGAAAGAAATTTGGCGAGCCACGTGGGATTGGTGTACTGATCATTACCTGAAAGTATCATCAAGAGTTTGTGAGAAAGTGTTTGCTGAGATTTCAGGCAACTCGTACTTTTTTCGAAGCTTGGCAGGCCCTTTCCATGAAAGTGATTCTTGCCAGTCTCTGCTTAGGGCTACATCAAAGGCAAGCAAACCATAGAGATAGAATTTGAAACTGCTTTATTGTGTCAAGTTTCAAAGAGCTAGCACGAACCCTGTTTCATTTAGAGTTCCAAATACATGTATCACTATAGGAGTAAACAGAGTGAAACCTCAAAATGAAACCGGTTACTGCCAACGAACGGTTTAACCTAGAAGAACGAAATTTGGCGAGCCAAGTGGGATTGGTGTACTGATCATTACCTGAAAGTTTCATCAAGATTGGGTGAAAAAGTGTTTGCTGAGATTTCAGGCAACTCGTAGTTTTTTGGAAGCTTGGCAGGCCCTTTCCATGAAAGTGATTCTCGCCAGTCTCTGCTTAGGGCTACATCAACAGCAAACAAACCATAGAGATAGAACTTGAAACTGCTTTATTGTGTCAAGTATCAAAGAGCTAGCACAAACCGTGTTTGATTTAGAGTTCCAAATACATGTATCCCTATAGGAGAAAACAGAGTGAAACCTCAAAATGAAACCGGTTACTGCCAACGAACGGTTTAACCTAGAAGAACGAAATTTGGCGAGCCAAGTGGGATTGGTGTACTGATCATTACCTGAAAGTTTCATCAAGATTCGGTGAAAAAGTGTGTGCTGAGATTTCAGGCAACTCGTAGTTTTTTGGAAGCTTTGCAGGCCCTTTCCATGAAAGTGATTCTCGCCAGCCTCTGCTTAGTGCTACATCAACAGCAAACAAACCATAGAGATAGAACTTGAAACTGCTTTATTGTGTCAAGTTTCAAAGAGCTAGCACAAACCGAGTTTGATTTAGAGTTCCAAATACATGTATCCCTATAGGAGAAAACAGAGTGAAACCTCAAAATGAAACCGGTTACAGCCAACGAACGGTTTAACCTAGAAGAACGAAATTTGGCGAGCCAAGTGGGATTGGTGTACTGATCATTACCTGAAAGTATCATCAAGATTGGGTGAAAAAGTGTTTGCTGAGATTTCAGGAAACTCGTAGTTTTTTGGAAGCTTGGCAGGCCCTTTCCATGAAAGTGATTCTCGCCAGTCTCTGCTTAGGGCTACATCAACAGCAAACAAACCATAGAGATAGAACTTGAAACTGCTTTATTGTGTCAAGTTTCAAAGAGCTAGCAAAAACCGTCTTTGATTTAGAGTTCCAAATACATGTATCCCTATAGGAGAAAAGAGAGTGAAACTTCAAAATGAAAACGGTTACTGCAAACGAACGGTTTAACCTAGAAGAACGAAATTTGGCGAGCCAAGTGGGAATGGTGTACTGATCATTACCTGAAAGTATCATCAAGATTGGGTGAAAAAGTGTTTGCTGAGATTTCAGGGAACTCGTACTTTTTTCGAAGCTTGGCAGGCCCTTTCCATGAAAGGGATTCTTGCCAGTCTCTGCTTAGGGCTACATCAAAGGCAAACAAACCATAGAGATAGAACTTGAAACTGCTTTATTGTGTCAAGTTTCAAAGAGCTAGCACAAACCGTGTTTCATTTAGAGTTCCAAATACATGTATCCCTATAGGAGAAAACAGAGTGAAACCTCAAAATGAAACCGGTTACTGCCAACGAACGGTTTAACCCAGAAGAACGAAATTTGGCGAGCCAAGTGGGATTGGTGTACTGATCATTACCTGAAAGTTTCATCAAGATTCGGTGAAAAAGTGTTTGCTGAGATTTCACGCAACTCGTAGTTTTTTGGAAGCTTGGCAGGCCCTTTCCATGAAAGTGATTCTCGCCAGTCTCTGCTTAGGGCTACATCAACAGCAAACAAACCATAGAGATAGAACTTGAAACTGCTTTATTGTGTCAAGTTTCAAAGAGCTAGCACAAACCGTGTTTGATTTAGACTTCCAAATACATGTATCCCTATAGGAGAAAACAGAGTGAAACCTCAAAATGAAACCGGTTACTGCCAACGAACGGTTTAACCTAGAAGAACGAAATTTGGCGAGCCAAGTGGGATTGGTGTACTGATCATTACCTGAAAGTTTCATCAAGATTGGGAGAAAAAGTGTGTGCTGAGATTTCAGGAAACTCGTAGTTTTTTGGAAGCTTGGCAGGCCCTTTCCATGAAAGTGATTCTCGCCAGTCTCTGCTTAGGGCTACATCAACAGCAAACAAACCATAGAGATAGAACTTGAAACTGCTTTATTGTGTCAAGTATCAAAGAGCTAGCACAAACCGTGTTTGATTTAGAGTTCCAAATACATGTATCCCTATAGGAGAAAACAGAGTGAAACCTCAAAATGAAACCGGTTACTGCCAACGAACGGTTTAACCTAGAAGAACGAAATTTGGCGAGCCAAGTGGGATTGGTGTACTGATCATTACCTGAAAGTTTCATCAAGATTCAGTGAAAAAGTGTGTGCTGAGATTTCAGGCAACTCGTAGTTTTTTGGAAGCTTTGCAGGCCCTTTCCATGAAAGTGATTCTCGCCAGCCTCTGCTTAGTGCTACATCAACAGCAAACAAACCATAGAGATAGAACTTGAAACTGCTTTATTGTGTCAAGTTTCAAAGAGCTAGCACAAACCGAGTTTGATTTAGAGTTCCAAATACATGTATCCCTATAGGAGAAAACAGAGTGAAACCTCAAAATGAAACCGGTTACAGCCAACGAACGGTTTAACCTAGAAGAACGAAATTTGGCGAGCCAAGTGGGATTGGTGTACTGATCATTACCTGAAAGTATCATCAAGATTGGGTGAAAAAGTGTTTGCTGAGATTTCAGGCAACTCGTAGTTTTTTGGAAGCTTGGCAGGCCCTTTCCATGAAAGTGATTCTCGCCAGTCTCTGCTTAGGGCTACATCAACAGCAAACAAACCATAGAGATAGAACTTGAAACTGCTTTATTGTGTCAAGTTTCAAAGAGCTAGCACAAACCGTGTTTGATTTAGATTTCCAAATACATGTATCCCTATAGGAGAAAACACAGTGAAACCTCAAAATGAAACCGGTTCTTGCCAATGAATGGTTTAACCTAGAAGAACAAAATTTGGCGAGCCAAGTGGGATTGGTGTACTGATCATTACCTGAAAGTATCATCAAGATTGGGTGAAAAAGTGTTTGCTGAGATTTCAGGCAACTCGTAGTTTTTTGGAAGCTTGGCAGGCCCTTTCCATGAAAGTGATTCTCGCCAGTCTCTGCTTAGGGCTACATCAACAGCAAATAAACCATAGAGATAGAAATTGAAACTGCTTTATTGTGTCAAGTTTCAAAGAGCTAGCACAAACCGTGTTTGATTTAGAGTTCCAAATACAGGTATCCCTATAGGAGAAAAAGAGTGAAACCTCATAATGAAACCGGTTACTGCAAATGAACGGTTTAACCTAGAAGAACGAAATTTGGCGAGCCAAGTGGGATTGGTGTACTGATCATTACCTGAAAGTATCATCAAGATTGGGTGAAAAAGTGTTTGCTGAGATTTCAGGCAACTTGTAGTTTTTTGGAAGCTTGGCAGGCCCTTCCCATGAAAGTGATTCTCGCCAGTCTCTGCTTTGGGCTACATCAACAGCAAACAAACCATAGAGATATACCTTGAAACTGCTTTATTGTGTCAAGTTTCAAAGAGCTAGCACAAACCGTGTTTGATTTCGAGTTCCAAATACATGTATCCCTATAGGAGAAAACAGAGTGAAACCTCAAAATGAAACCGGTTACTGCCAACGATCAGTTTAACCTAGAAGAAAGAAATTTGGCGAGCCACGTGGGATTGGTGTACTGATCATTACCTGAAAGTATCATCAAGATTGGGTGAAAAAGTGTTTGCTGAGATTTCAGGCAACTCGTAGTTTTTTGGAAGCTTGGCAGGCCCTTTCCATGAAAGTGATTCTCGCCAGTCTCTGCGTAGGGCTACATCAACAGCAAACAAACCATAGAGATAGAACTTGAATCTGCTATATTGTGTCAAGTTTCAAAGAGCTAGCACAAACCATGTTTGATTTAGAGTTCCAAATACATGTATCCCTATAGGAGAAAACAGAATGAAACCTCAAAATGAAACCGGTTACAGCCAACGAACGGTTTAACCTAGAAGAACGAAATTTGGCGAGCCAAGTGGGATTGGTGTACTGATCATTACCTGAAAGTATCATCAAGATTGGGTGAAAAAGTGTTTGCTGAGATTTCAGGAAACTCGTAGTTTTTTGGAAGCTTGGCAGGCCCTTTCCATGAAAGTGATTCTCGCCAGTCTCTCCTTAGGGCTACATCAACAGCAAACAAACCATAGAGATAGAACTTGAAACTGCTTTATTGTGTCAAGTTTCAAAGAGCTAGCACAAACCGTGTTTGATTTAGAGTTCCAAATACATGTATCCCTATAGGAGAAAACAGAGTGAAACCTCAAAATGAAACCGGTTACAGCCAACGAACGGTTTAACCTAGAAGAACGAAATTTGGCGAGCCAAGTGGGATTGGTGTACTGATCATTACCTGAAAGTATCATCAAGATTGGGTGAAAAAGTGTTTGCTGAGATTTCAGGAAACTCGTAGTTTTTTGGAAGCTTGGCAGGCCCTTTCCATGAAAGTGATTCTCGCCAGTCTCTCCTTAGGGCTACATCAACAGCAAACAAACCATAGAGATAGAACTTGAAACTGCTTTATTGTGTCAAGTATCAAAGAGCTAGCACAAACCGTGTTTGATTTAGAGTTCCAAATACATGTATCCCTATAGGAGAAAACAGAGTGAAACCTCAAAATGAAACCGGTTACTGCCAACGAACGGTTTAACCTAGAAGAACGAAATTTGGCGAGCCAAGTGGGATTGGTGTACTGATCATTACCTGAAAGTTTCATCAAGATTCGGTGAAAAAGTGTGTGCTGAGATTTCAGGCAACTCGTAGTTTTTTGGAAGCTTTGCAGGCCCTTTCCATGAAAGTGATTCTCGCCAGCCTCTGCTTAGTGCTACATCAACAGCAAACAAACCATAGAGATAGAACTTGAAACTGCTTTATTGTGTCAAGTTTCAAAGAGCTAGCACAAACCGAGTTTGATTTAGAGTTCCAAATACATGTATCCCTATAGGAGAAAACAGAGTGAAACCTCAAAATGAAACCGGTTACAGCCAACGAACAGTTTAACCTAGAAGAACGAAATTTGGCGAGCCAAGTGGGATTGGTGTACTGATCATTACCTGAAAGTATCATCAAGATTGGGTGAAAAAGTGTTTGCTGAGATTTCAGGCAACACGTAGTTTTTTGGAAGCTTGGCAGGCCCTTTCCATGAAAGTGATTCTCGCCAGTCTCTGCTTAGGGCTACATCAACAGCAAACAAACCATAGAGATAGAACTTGAAACTGCTTTATTGTGTCAAGTTTCAAAGAGCTAGCACAAACCGTGTTTGATTTAGATTTCCAAATACATGTATCCCTATAGGAGAAAACACAGTGAAACCTCAAAATGAAACCGGTTCTTGCCAATGAATGGTTTAACCTAGAAGAACAAAATTTGGCGAGCCAAGTGGGATTGGTGTACTGATCATTACCTGAAAGTATCATCAAGATTGGGTGAAAAAGTGTTTGCTGAGATTTCAGGCAACTCGTAGTTTTTTGGAAGCTTGGCAGGCCCTTTCCATGAAAGTGATTCTCGCCAGTCTCTGCTTAGGGCTACATCAACAGCAAATAAACCATAGAGATAGAAATTGAAACTGCTTTATTGTGTCAAGTTTCAAAGAGCTAGCACAAACCGTGTTTGATTTAGAGTTCCAAATACAGGTATCCCTATAGGAGAAAAAGAGTGAAACCTCATAATGAAACCGGTTACTGCAAATGAACGGTTTAACCTAGAAGAACGAAATTTGGCGAGCCAAGTGGGATTGGTGTACTGATCATTACCTGAAAGTATCATCAAGATTGGGTGAAAAAGTGTTTGCTGAGATTTCAGGCAACTTGTAGTTTTTTGGAAGCTTGGCAGGCCCTTCCCATGAAAGTGATTCTCGCCAGTCTCTGCTTTGGGCTACATCAACAGCAAACAAACCATAGAGATATACCTTGAAACTGCTTTATTGTGTCAAGTTTCAAAGAGCTAGCACAAACCGTGTTTGATTTCGAGTTCCAAATACATGTATCCCTATAGGAGAAAACAGAGTGAAACCTCAAAATGAAACCGGTTACTGCCAACGATCAGTTTAACCTAGAAGAAAGAAATTTGGCGAGCCACGTGGGATTGGTGTACTGATCATTACCTGAAAGTATCATCAAGATTGGGTGAAAAAGTGTTTGCTGAGATTTCAGGCAACTCGTAGTTTTTTGGAAGCTTGGCAGGCCCTTTCCATGAAAGTGATTCTCGCCAGTCTCTGCGTAGGGCTACATCAACAGCAAACAAACCATAGAGATAGAACTTGAATCTGCTATATTGTGTCAAGTTTCAAAGAGCTAGCACAAACCATGTTTGATTTAGAGTTCCAAATACATGTATCCCTATAGGAGAAAACAGAGTGAAACCTCAAAATGAAACCGGTTACAGCCAACGAACGGTTTAACCTAGAAGAACGAAATTTGGCGAGCCAAGTGGGATTGGTGTACTGATCATTACCTGAAAGTATCATCAAGATTGGGTGAAAAAGTGTTTGCTGAGATTTCAGGAAACTCGTAGTTTTTTGGAAGCTTGGCAGGCCCTTTCCATGAAAGTGATTCTCGCCAGTCTCTCCTTAGGGCTACATCAACAGCAAACAAACCATAGAGATAGAACTTGAAACTGCTTTATTGTGTCAAGTTTCAAAGAGCTAGCACAAACCGTGTTTGATTTAGAGTTCCAAATACATGTATCCCTATAGGAGAAAACAGAGTGAAACCTCAAAATGAAACCGGTTACAGCCAACGAACGGTTTAACCTAGAAGAACGAAATTTGGCGAGCCAAGTGGGATTGGTGTACTGATCATTACCTGAAAGTATCATCAAGATTGGGTGAAAAAGTGTTTGCTGAGATTTCAGGAAACTCGTAGTTTTTTGGAAGCTTGGCAGGCCCTTTCCATGAAAGTGATTCTCGCCAGTCTCTCCTTAGGGCTACATCAACAGCAAACAAACCATAGAGATAGAACTTGAAACTGCTTTATTGTGTCAAGTTTCAAAGAGCTAGCACAAACCGTGTTTGATTTAGAGTTCCAAATACATGTATCCCTATAGGAGAAAACAGAGTGAAACCTCAAAATGAAACCGGTTACTGCCAACGAACGGTTTAACCTAGAAGAACGAAATTTGGCGAGCCAAGTGCGATTGGTGTACTGATCATTACCTGAAAGTTTCATCAAGATTGGGTGAAAAAGTGTTTGCTGAGATTTCAGGCAACTCGTAGTTTTTTGGAAGCTTGGCAGGCCCTTTCCATGAAAGTGATTCTCGCCAGTCTCTGCTTAGGGCTACATCAATAGCAAACAAACCATAGAGATAGAACTTGAAACTGCTTTATTGTGTCAAGTTTCAAAGAGCTAGCACAAACCGTGTTTGATTTAGACTTCCAAATACATTTATCACTATAGGAGAAAACAGAGTGAAACCTCAAAATGAAAACGGTTACTGCCAACGAACGGTTTAACCTAGAAGAACGAAATTTGGCGAGCCAAGTTGGATTGGTGTTCTGATCATTACCTGAAAGTATCATCAAGAGTTTGTGAGAAAGTGTTTGCTGAGATTTCAGGCAACTCGTACTTTTTTCGAAGCTTGGCAGGCCCTTTCCATGAAAGTGATTCTTGCCAGTCTCTGCTTAGGGCTACATCAAAGGCAAACAAACCATAGAGATAGAACTTGAAACTGCTTTATTGTGTCAAGTTTCAAAGAGCTAGCACGAACCCTGTTTCATTTAGAGTTCCAAATACATGTATCCCTATAGGAGAAAACAGAGTGAAACCTCAAAATGAAACCGGTTACTGCCAACGAACGGTTTAACCTAGAAGAACGAAATTTGGCGAGCCAAGTGGGATTGGTGTACTGATCATTACCTGAAAGTTTC
>NW_027525090.1:0-23979 GCF_052094955.1 Ictidomys tridecemlineatus
TGAAACCGTTCGTTGGCAGTATAACCGGTTATATTTTTGAGGTTTCACTCTGTTTTCTCCTATAGGGATACATGTATTTGGAACTCTAAATCAAACACGGTTTGTGCTAGCTCTTTGAAACTTGACACAATAAAGCAGTTTCAAGTTCTATCTCTGTGGTTTGTTTGCTGTTGATGTAGTCCTAAGCAGAGACTGGCGAGAATCACTTTCATGGAAAGGGCCTGCCAAGCTTCCAAAAAACTACGAGTTGCCTGAAATCTCAGCACACAATTTTTCACCCAATCTTGATGAAACGTTCAGGTAATGATCAGTACACCAATCCCACTTGGCTCGCCAAATTTCGTTCTTCTAGTTGAAACCGTTCGTTGGCAGTAACCGGTTTCATTTTGAGGTTTCACTCTGTTTTCTCCTATAGGGATACATGTATTTGGAACTCTACATCAAACACGGTTTGTGCTAGCTCTTTGAAACTAGACACAATAAAGTAGTTTCAAGTTCTGTCTCTATGGTTTGTTTGCTGTTGATGTAGCCCTAAGCAGAGACTGGCGAGAATCACTTTCATGGAAAGGGCCTGCCAAGCTTCCAAAAAACTACGAGTTGCCTGAAATCTCAGCACACACTTTTTCACCCAATCTTGATGAAACTTTCAGGTAATGATCAGTACACCAATCCCACTTTTCTCGCCAAATTTCGTTCTTCTAGGTTAAACCGTTCGTTGGCAGTAACAGGTTTCATTTTGAGGTTTCACTCTGTTTTCTCCTATAGGGATACATGTATTTGGAACTCTAAATCAAACACGGTTTGTGCTAGCTCTTTGAAACTTGACACAATAAAGCAGTTTCAAGTTCTATCTCTTTGGTTTGTTTGCTGTTGATGTAGCCCTAAGCAGAGACTGGCGAGAATCACTTTCATGGAAAGGGCCTGCCAAGCTTTCAAAAAACTACGAGTTGCCTGAAATCTCAGCACACACTTTTTCACCCAATCTTGATGAAACTTTCAGGTAATGATCAGTACACCAATCCCACTTGGCTCGCCAAATTTCGTTCTTCTAGGTGAAACCGTTCGTTGGCAGTAACCGGTTTCATTTTGAGGTTTCACTCTGTTTTCTCCTGTAAAGATGCATGTATTTGGAACTCTAAATCAAACACGGTTTGTGCTAGCTCTTTGAAACTTGACACAATAAAGCAGTTTCAAGTTCTATCTCTATGGTTTGTTTGCTGTTGATGTAGACCTAAGCAGAGACTGGCGAGAATCACTTTCATGGAAAGGGCCTGCCAAGCTTCCAAAAAACTACGAGTTTCCTGAAATCTCAGCACACACTTTTTCACCCAATCTTGATGAAACTTTCAGGTAATGATCAGTACACCAATCCCACTTGGCTCGCCAAATTTCGTTCTTCTAGGTGAAACCGTTTCTTGGCAGTAACCGGTTTCATTTTGAGGTTTCACTCTGTTTTCTCCTATAGGGATACATGTATTTGGAACTCTAAATCAAACACGGTTTGTGCTAGCTTTTTGAAACTTGACACAATAAAGCAGTTTCAAGTTCTATCTCTATGGATTGTTTGCTGTTGATGTAGCCCTAAGCAGAGACTGGCGAGAATCACTTTCATGGAAAGGGCCTGCCAAGCTTCCAAAAAACTATGAGTTGCCTGAAATCTCAGCACACACTTTTTCACCCAATCTTGATGAAACTTTCAGGTAATGATCAGTACACCAATCCCACTTGGCTCGCCAAATTTCGTTCTTCTAGGTGAAACCGTTCGTTGGCAGTAACCGGTTTCATTTTGAGGTTTCACTCTGTTTTCTCCTATAGGGATACATGTATGTGGAACTCTAAATCAAACACGGTTTGTGCTAGCTCTTTGAAACTTGACACAATAAAGCAGTTTCAAGTTCTGTCTCTATGGTTTGTTTGCTGTTGATGTAGCCCTAAGCAGAGACTGGCGAGAATCACTTTCATGGAAAGGGCCTGCCAAGCTTCCAAAAAACTACGAGTTGCCTGAAATCTCAGCACACACTTTTTCACCCAATCTTGATGAAACTTTCAGGTAATGATCAGTACACCAATCCCACTTGGCTCGCCAAATTTCGTTCTTCTAGGTGAAACCGTTCGTTGGCAGTAACCGGTTTCATTTGGAGGTTTCACTCTGTTTTCTCCTATAGAGATACATGTATTTGGAACTCTAAATCAAACACGGTTTGTGCTAGCTCTTTGAAACTTGACACAATAAAGCAGTTTCAAGTTCTATGTCTATGGTTTGTTTGCTGTTGATGTAGCCCTAAGCAGAGACTGGCGAGAATCACTTTCATGGAAAGGGCCTGCCAAGCTTCCAAAAAACTACGAGTTGCCTAAAATCTCAGCACACACTTTTTCACCCAATCTTGATGAAACTTTCAGGTAATGATCAGTACACCAAATCCCACTTGGCTCGCCAAATTTCGTTCTTCTAGGTGAAACCGTTCGTTGGCAGTAACCGGTTTCATTTTGAGGTTTCACTCTGTTTTCTCCTATAGGGATACATGTATTTCAAACTCTAAATCAAACACGGTTTGTGCTAGCTCTTTGAAACTTGACACAATAAAGCAGTCTCAAGTTCTATCTCTATGGTTTGTTTGCTGTTGATGTAGCCCTAAGCAGAGACTGGCGAGAATCACTTTCATGGAAAGGGCCTGCCAAGCTTCCAAAAAACTATGAGTTGCCTGAAATCTCAGCACACACTTTTTCACCCAATCTTGATGAAACTTTCAGGTAATGATCAGTACAACAATCCCACTTGGCTCTCCAAATTTCGTTCTTCTAGGTGAAACCGTTCGTTGGCAGTAACCGGTTTCATTTTGAGGTTTCACTCTGTTTTCTCCTATAGGGATACATGTATTTGGAACTCTAATCAAACACGGTTTGTGCTAGCTCTTTGAAACTAGACACAATAAAGCAGTTTCAAGTTCTATCTCTATGGTTTGTTTGCTGTTGATGTAGCACTAAGCAGAGACTGGCGAGAATCACTTTCATGGAAAGGGCCTGCCAAGCTTCCAAAAATCTACGAGTTGCCTGAAATCTCAGCACACACTTTTTCACCCTATCTTGATGAAACTTTCAGGTAATGATCAGTACATGAATCCCACTCGGCTCGCCAAATTTCGTTCTTCTAGGTTCAACCGTTCGTTGGCAGTAACCGGTTTCATTTTGAGGTTTCACTCTGTTTTCTCCTATAGGGATACATGTATTTGGAACTCTAAATCAAACACGGTTTGTGCTAGCTCTTTGAAACTTGACACAATAAAGCAGTTTCAAGTTCTATCTCTATGGTTTGTTTGCTGTTGATGTAGCCCTAAGCAGAGACTGGCGAGAATCACTTTCATGGAAAGGGCCTGCCAAGCTTCCAAAAAACTACGAGTTGCCTGAAATCTCAGCACACACTTTTTCACCCAATCTTGATGAAACTTTCAGGTAATGATCAGTACATGAATCCCACTCGGCTCGCCAAATTTCGTTCTTCTAGGTGAAACCGTTCGTTGGCAGTAACCGGTTTCATTTTGAGGTTTCACTCTGTTTTCTCCTATAGGGATACATGTATGTGGAACTCTAAATCAAACACGGTTTGTGCTACCTCTTTGAAACTTGACACAATCAAGCAGTCTCAAGTTCTATCTCTATGGTTTGTTTGCTGTTGATGTAGCCCTAAGCAGAGACTGGCGAGAATCACTTTCATGGAAAGGGCCTGCCAAGCTTCCAAAAAACTACGAGTTGCCTGAAATCTCAGCACACACTTTTTCACCCAATCTTGATGAAACTTTCAGGTAATGATCAGTACACCAATCCCACTTGGCTCGCCAAATTTCGTTCTTCTAGGTGAAACCGTTCGTTGGCAGTAACCGGTTTCATTTTGAGGTTTCACTCTGTTTTCTCCTATAGAGATACATGTATTTGGAACTCTAAATCAAACACGGTTTGTGCTAGCTCTTTGAAACTAGACACAATAAAGCAGTTTCAAGTTCTATCTCTATGGTTTGTTTGCTGTTGATGTAGCCCTAAGTAGAGACTGGCGAGAATCACTTTCATGGAACGGGCCTGCCAAGCTTCCAAAAAACTACGAGTTGCCTGAAATCTCAGCACACACTTTTTCACCAATCTTGATGAAACTTTCAGGTAATGATCAGTACACCAATCCCACTTGGCTCTCCAAATTTCGTTCTTCTAGGTGAAACCGTTCGTTGGCAGTAACCGGTTTCATTTTGAGGTTTCACTCTCTTTTCTCCTATAGGGATACATGTATTTGGAACTCTAAATCAAACACGGTTTGTGCAAGCTCTTTGAAACTTGACACCATAAAGCAGTTTCAAGTTCTATCTCTATGGTTTGTTTGCTGTTGATGTAGCCCTAAGCAGAGACTGGCGAGAATCACTTTCATGGAAAGGGCCTGCCAAGCTTCCAAAAAACTACGAGTTGCCTGAAATCTCAGCACACACTTTTTCACCCAATCTTGATGAAACTTTCAGGAAATGATCAGTACACCAATCCCACTTGGCTCGCCAAATTTCGTTCTTCTAGTTTAAACCGTTCGTTGGCAGTAACCGGTTTCATTTTGAGGTTTCACTCTGTTTTCTCCTATAGGGATACATGTATTTGGAACTCTAAATCAAACACGGTTTGTGCTACCTCTTTGAAACTTGACACAATAAATCAGTTTCAAGTTCTATCTCTATGGTTTGTTTGCTGTTGATGTAGCCCTAAGCAGAGACTGGCGAGAATCACTTTCATGGAAAGGGCCCTGCCAAGCTTCCAAAAACTACGAGTTGCCTGAAATCTCAGCACACACTTTTTCACCCAATCTTGATGAAACTTCAGGTAATGATCAATACACCAATCCCACTTGGCTCGCAAATTTCGCTCTTCTAGGTGAAATCGTTCGTTGGAAGTAACCCGTTTCATTTTGAGGTTTCACTCTGTTTTCTCCTATAGGGATACATGTATTTGGAACTCTAAATCAAACACGGTTTGTGCTAGCTCATTGAAACTTGACACCATAAAGCAGTTTCAAGTTCTATCTCTATGGTTTGTTTGCTGTTGATGTAGCCCTAAGCAGAGACTGGCGAGAATCACTTTCATGGAAAGTGCCTGCCAAGCTTCCAAAAAACTACGAGTTGCCTGAAATCTCAGCACACGCTTTTTCACCCAATCTTGATGAAACTTTCAGGTAATGATCAGTACACCAATCCCACTTGGCTCGCCAAATTTCGTTCTTCTAGGTGAAACCGTTCCTTGGCAGTAACCGGTTTCATTTTGAGGTTTCACTCTGTTTTCTCCTATAGGGATACATGTATTTGGAACTCTAAATCAAAACTCGGTTTGTGCTAGCTCTTTGAAACTTGACACAATAAAGCAGTTTCAAGTTCTATCTCTATGGTTTGTTTGCTGTTGATGTAGCCCTAAGCAGAGACTGGCGAGAATCACTTTCATGGAAAGGGCCTGCCAAGCTACCAAAAAACTACGAGTTTCCTGAAATCTCAGCACACACTTTTTCACCCAATCTTGATGAAACTTTCAGGCAATGATCAGTACACCAATCCCACTTGTCTCACCAAATTTCATTCTTCTAGGTGAAACCGTTCGTTGGCAGTAATCGGTTTCATTTTGAGGTTTCACTCTGTTTTCTCTATAGGGATACATGTATTTGGAACTCTAAATCAAACACGGTTTGTGCTAGCTCTTTGAAACTTGACACAATAAATCAGTTTCAAGTTCTATCTCTATGGTTTGTTAGCTGTTGATGTAGCCCTAAGCAGAGACTGGCGAGAATCACTTTCATGGAAGGGCCTGCCAAGCTTCCAAAAAACTACGAGTTGCCTGAAATCTCAGCACACACTTTTTCACCCAATCTTGATGAAACTTTCAGGTAATGATCAGTACACCAATCCCACTTGGCTCGCCAAATTTCGTTCTTCTAGGTGAAACCGTTCGTTGGCAGTAACCGGTTTCATTTTGAGGTTTCACTCTGTTTTCTCCTATAGGGATACATGTATTTGGAACTCTAAATCAAACACGGTTTGTGCTAGCTCTTTGAAACTTGACACAATAAATCAGTTTCAAGTTCTATCTCTATGGTTTGTTTGCTGTTGATGTAGCCCTAAGCAGAGACTGGCGAGAATCACTTTCATGGAAAGGGCCTGCCAAGCTTCCAAAAAACTACGAGTTGCCTGAAATCTCAGCACACAATTTTTCACCCAATCTTGATGAAACTTTCAAGTAATGATCAGTACACCAATCCCACTTGGCTCGCCAAATTTCGTTCTGCTAGGTGAAACCGTTCGTTGGCAGTAACCGGTTTCATTTTGAGGTTTCACTCCTTTTCTCCTATAGGGATGCATGTATTTGGGAACTCTAAATCAAACACGGTTTGTGCTAGCTCTTTGAAACTTGACACAATAAAGCAGTTTCCAGTTCTATGTCTATGGTTTGTTTGCTGTTGATGTAGCCCTAAGCAGAGACTGGCGAGAATCACTTTCATGGAAAGGGCCTGCCAAGCTTCCAAAAAACTACGAGTTGCCTGAAATCTCAGCACACACTTTTTCACCCAATCTTGATGAAACTTTCAGGTAATGATCAGTACACCAATCCCACTTGGCTTGCCAAATTTCGTTCTTCTAGGTGAAACCGTTCGTTGGAAGTAACCCGTTTCATTTTGAGGTTTCACTCTGTTTTCTCCTATAGGGATACATGTATTTGGAACTCTAAATCAAACACGGTTTGTGCTAGCTCTTTGAAACTTGACACAATTAAAGCAGTTTCAAGTTCTATCTCTATGGTTTGTTGGCTGTTGATGTAGCCCTAAGCAGAGACTGGCGAGAATCACTTTCATGGAAAGGGCCTGCCAAGCTTCCAAAAAACTACGAGTTGCCTGAATCTCAGCACACACTTTTTCACCCAATCTTGATGAAACTTTCAGGTAATGATCAGTACACCAATCCACTTGGCTCGCCAAATTTCGTTCTTCTAGGTGAAACCGTTCCTTGGCAGTAACCGGTTTCATTTTGAGGTTTCACTCTGTTTTCTCCTATAGGGATACATGTATTCGGAACTCTAAATCAAACACGGTTTGTGCTAGCTCTTTGAAACTTGACACAATAAAGCAGTTTCAAGTTCTATCTCTATGGTTTGTTTGCTGTTGATGTAGCCCTAAGCAGAGACTGGCGAGAATCACTTTCATGGAAAGGGCCTGAAAAGCTACAAAAAACTACGAGTTTCCTAAATCTCAGCACACACTTTTTCACCCAATCTTGATGAAACTTTCAGGTAATGATCAGTACACCAATCCACTTGGCTCGCCAAATTTCGTTCTTCTAGGTGAAACCTTCGTTGGCAGTAACTGGTTTCATTTTGAGGTTTCACTCTGTTTTCTCCTATAGGGATACATGTATTTGGAACTCTAAATCAAACACGGTTTGTGCTAGCTCTTTGAAACTTGACACAATAAAGCAGTTTCAAGTTCTGTCTCTATGGTTTGTTTGCTGTTGATGTAGCCCTAAGCAGAGACTGGCGAGAATCACTTTCATGGAAAGGGCCTGCCAAGCTTCCAAAAAACTTCGAGTTGCCTGAAATCTCAGCACACACTTTTTCACCCAATCTTGATGAAACTTTCAGGTAATGATCAGTACACCAATCCCACTTGACTCGCCAAATTTCGTTCTTCTAGGTGAAACCGTTCGTTGGCAGTAACCAGTTTCATTTGAGGTTTCACTCTGTTTTCTCCTATAGGGATACATGTATTTGGAACTCTAAATCAAACACGGTTTGTGCTAGCTCTTTGAAACTTGACACAATAAAGCAGTTTCAAGTTCTATCTCTATGGTTTGTTCGCTGTTGATGTAGCCCTAAGCATAGACTGGCGAGAATCACTTTCATGGAAAGGGCCTGCCAAGCTTCCAAAAAACTTCGAGTTGCCTGAAATCTCAGCACAGACTTTTTCACCCAATCTTGATGAAACGTTCAGGTAATGATCAGTACACCAATCCCACATGGCTCGCCAAATTTCGTTCTTCTAGGTGAAACCGTTCGTTGGCAGTAACCGGTTTTATTTTGAGGTTTCACTCTGTTTTCTCCTATAGGGATACATGTATTTGGAACTCTAAATCAAACACGGTTTGTGCTAGCTCTTTGAAACTTGACACCATAAAGCAGTTTTCAAGTTCTATCTCTATGGTTTGTTTGCTGTTGATGTAGCCCTAAGCAGAGACTGGCGAGAATCACTTTCATGGAAAGGCCCTGCAAGCTTTCAAAAAACTACGAGTTGCCTGAAATCTCAGCACACACTTTTTCACCCAATCTTGATGAAACTTTCAGGTAATGATCAGTACACCAATCCCACTTGGCTCGCCAAATATCGTTCTTCTAGGTGAAACCGTTCGTTGGCAGTAACCGGTTTCATTTTGAGGTTTCACTCCTTTTTCTCCTATAGGGATGCATGTATTTGGAACTCTAAATCAAACACGGTTTGTGCTAGCTCTTTGAAACTTGACACAATAAAGCAGTTTCAAATTCTATGTCTATGGTTTGTTTGCTGTTGATGTAGCCCTAAGCAGAGACTGGCGAGAATCACTTTCATGGAAAGGGCCTGCCAAGCTTCCAAAAAACTACGAGTTGCCTGAAATCTCAGCACACACTTTTTCACCCAATCTTGATGAAACGTTCAGTTAATGATCAGTACACCAATCCCACATGGCTCGCCAAATTTCGTTCTTCTAGGTGAAACCGTTCGTTGGCAGTAACCGGTTTCATTTTGAGGTTTCACTCTGTTTTCTCCTATAGGGATACATGTATTTGGAACTCTAAATCAAAAACGGTTTCTGCTAGCTCTTTGAAACTTGACACCATAAAGCAGTTTCAAGTTCTATCTCTGTGGTTTGTTGCTGTTGATGTAGCCCTAAGCAGAGACTGGCGAGAATCACTTCATGGAAAGGGCCTGCCAAGCTTCCAAAAAACTACGAGTTGCCTGAAATCTCAGCACACACTTTTTCACCCAATCTTGATGAAACTTTCAGGTAATGATCAGTACACCAATCCCACTTGGCTCGCCAAATTTCGTTCTTCTAGGTGAAACCGTTCCTTGGCAGTAACCGGTTTCATTTTGAGGTTTCACTCTGTTTTGTCCTATATGGATACATGTATTTGGAACTCTAAATCAAACACGGTTTGTGCTAGCTCTTTGAAACTTGACACAATAAAGCAGTTTCAAGTTCTATCTCTATGGTTTGTTTGCTGTTGATGTAGCCCTAAGCAGAGACTGGCGAGAATCACTTTCATGGAAAGGGCCTGCCAAGCTACCAAAAAACTACGAGTTTCCTAAAATCTCAGCACACACTTTTTCAACCAATCTTGATGAAACTTTCAGGTAATGATCAGTACACGAATCCCACTTGGGCTCACCAAATTTCATTCTTCTAGGTGAAACCGTTCGTTGGCAGTAATCGGTTTCATTTTGAGGTTTCACTTTGTTTTCTCCTATAGGGATACATGTATTTGGAAACTCTAAATCAAACACGGTTTGTGCTAGCTCTTTAAAACTTGACACAATAAATCAGTTTCAAGTTCTATCTCTATGGTTTGTTTTGCTGTTGATGTAGCCCTAAGCAGAGACTGGCGAGAATCACTTTCATGGAAAGGGCCTGCCAAGCTTACAAAAAACTACGAGTTGCCTGAAATCTCAGCACACACTTTTTCACCCAATCTTGATGAAACTTTGAGGTAATGATCAGTTCACCAATCCCACTTGGCTCACCAAATTTCGTTCTTCTAGGTGAAACCGTTCGTTGGCAGTAACCGGTTTCATTTTGAGGTTTCACTCTGTTTTCTCCTATAGGGATACATGTATTTGGAACTCTAAATCAAACACGGTTTGTGCTAGCTCTTTGAAACTTGACACAATAAAGCAGTTTCAAGTTCTATCTCTGTGGTTTGTTTGCTGTTGATGTAGCCCTAAGCAGAGACTGGCGAGAATCACTTTCATGGAAAGGGCCTGCCAAGCTTCCAAAAAACTAAGAGTTGCCTGAAATCTCAGCACACACTTTTTCACCCAATCTTGATGAAACTTTCAGGTAATGATCAGTACACCAATCCCACTTGGCTCGCCAAATTTCGTTCTTCTAGGTGAAACCGTTCGTTGGCAGTAACCGGGTTTCATTTTGAGGTTTCACTCTGTTTTCTCCTATAGGGATACATGTATTTGGAACTCTAAATCAAACACGGTTTGTGCTAGCTCTTTGAAACTTGACACAATAAAGCAGTTTCAAGTTCTATCTCTGTGGTTGTTTGCTGTTGATGTAGCCCTAAGCAGAGACTGGCGAGAATCACTTTCATGGAAAGGGCCTGCCAAGCTTCCAAAAAACTACGAGTTGCCTGAAATCTCAGCACACACTTTTTCACCCAATCTTGATGAAACTTTCAGGTAATGATCAGTACACCAATCCCACTTGGCTCGCCAAATCTCGTTCTTCTAGGTGAAACGGTTGTTGGCAGTAACCGGTTTCATTTTGAGGTTTCACTCTGTTTTCTCCTATAGGGATACATGTATTTGGAACTCTAAATCAAACACGGTTTGTGCTAGCTTTTTGAAACTTGACACAATAAAGCAGTTTCAAGTTCTATCTCTATGGTTTGTTTGCTGTTGATGTAGCCCTAAGCAGAGACTGGCGAGAATCACATTCATGGAAAGGGCCTGCCAAGTTTCCAAAAAACTACGAGTTGCCTGAAATCTCAGCACACACTTTTTCACCCAATCTTGATGAAACTTTCAGGTAATGATCAGTACACCAATCCCACTTGGCTCGCCAAATTTCGTTCTTCTAGGTGGAACCGTTCGTTGGCAGTAACCGGTTTCATTTTGAGGTTTCACTCTGTTTTCTCCTATAGGATACATGTATTTGGAACTCTAAATCAAACACGGTTTGTGCTAGCTCTTTGAAACTTGACACCATAAAGCAGTTTCAAGTTCTATCTCTATGGTTTGTTTGCTGTTGATGTAGCCCTAAGCAGAGACTGGCGAGAATCACTTTCATGGAAAGGGCCTGCCAAGCTTCCAAAAAAACTACGAGTTGCCTGAAATCTCAGCACACACTTTTTCACCCAATCTTGATGAAACTTTCAGGTAATGATCAGTACACCAATCCCAACCTTGGCTCGCCAAATTTCGTTCTTCTAGGTTAACCGTTCGTTGGCAGTACCTGTTTCATTTGAGGTTTCACTCTGTTTTCTCCTATAGGGATGCATGTATTTGGAACTCTAAATCAAACACGGTTTTTTGCTAGCTCTTTGAAACTTGACACCATAAAAGCAGTTTCAAGTTCTATCTCTATGGTTTGTTTGCTGTTGATGTAGCCCTAAGCAGAGACTGGCGAGAATCACTTTCATGGAAAGGGCCTGCCAAAGCTTCCAAAAAACTACGAGTTGCCTGAAATGTCAGCACACACTTTTTTACCCAATCTTGATGAAACTTTCAGGTAATGATCAGTACACCAATCCCACTTAGCTCGCCAAATTTCGTTCTTCTAGGTGAAACCGTTGGTTGGCAGTAACCGGTTTCATTTTGAGGTTTCACTCTGTTTTCTCCTATAGGGATACATGTATTTGGAACTCTAAATCAAACACGGTTTGTGCTAGCTCTTTGAAACTTGACACAATAAAGCAGTTTCAAGTTCTATCTCTATGGTTTGTTTGCTGTTGATGTAGCCCTAAGCAGAGACTGGCGAGAATCACTTTCATGGAAAGGGCCTGCCAAGCTTCCAAAAAACTACGAGTTGCCTGAAATCTCAGCACACACTTTTTCACCCAATCTTGATAAAACTTTCAGGTAATGATCAGGACACCATCCCCACTTGGCTCGCCAAATTTCTTTCTTCTAGGTGAAACCGTTCGTTGGCAGTAACCGGTTTCACTTTGAGGTTTCACTCTGTTTTCTCCTATAGGATACATGTATTTGGAACTCTAAATCAAACACGGTTTGTGCTAGCTCTTTGAAACTTGACACAAAAAAACAGTTTCAAGTTTTATCTCTATGGTTTGTTTGCTGTTGATGTAGCCCTAAGCAGAGACTGGCGAGAATTACTTTCATGGAAAGGGCCTGCCAAGCTTCCAAAAAACTACGAGTTGCTGAAATCTCAGTACACACTTTTTCACCCAATCTTGATGAAACTTTCAGGTAATGATCACTACACCAATCCCACTTGGCTCGCCAAAATTTCCTTCTTCTAGGGTGAAACCCTTCGTTGGCAGTACCGGTTTCATTTTGAGGATTCACTCTGTTTTTTCCTATAGGGATACATGTATTTGGAACTCTAAATCAACACGGTTTGTGCTAGCTCTTTGAAACTTGACACAATAAAGCAGTTTCAAGTTCTATCTCTATGGTTTGTTTGCTGTTGATGTAGCGCTAAGAGCAGAGACTGGTGAGAATCAGTTTTATGGAAAGGGCCTGAGAAGCTTCCAAAAATGTACGAGTTTCCTGAAATCTCAGCACACACTTTTTCACCCAATCTTGATGAAACTTTCAGGTAATGATCAGTACACCAATCCCACTTGGCTCGCCAAATTTCGTTCTTCTAGGTTAAACCGTTCCTTCGCAGTAACCGGTTTCATTTTGAGGGTTTCACTCTGTTTTCTCCTATAGGGAAACATGTATTTGGAACTCTAAATCAAACACGGTTTGTGCTAGCTCTTTGAAACTTGACACCATAAAGCAGTTTCAAGTTCTATCTCTATGGTTTGTTTGCTGTTGATGTAGCCCTAAACAGAGACTGGCGAGAATCACTTTCCTGAAAAGGGTCTGCCAAGCTTCCAAAAAACTACGAGTTGCCTGAAATCTCAGCACACACTTTTTCACCCAATCTTGATGAAACTTTCAGGTAATGATCAGTACACCAATCCCACTTGGCTCGCCAAATTTCGTTCTTCTAGGTGAAACCGTTCGTTGGCAGTAACCGGTTTCATTTGAGGTTTCACTCTGTTTTCTCCTATAGGGATACATGTATTTGGAACTCTAAATCAAACACGGTTTGTGCTAGCTCTTTGAAACTTGACACCATAAAGCAGTTTCAAGTTCTATCTCTATGGTTTGTTTGCTGTTGATGTAGCCCTAAGCAGAGACTGGCGAGAATCAGTTTCATGGAAAGGGCCTGCCAAGCTTCCAAAAAACTACGAGTTGCCTGAAATGTCAGCACACACTTTTTCACCCAATCTTGATGAAACTTTCAGGTAATGATCAGTACACCAATCCACTTGGCTCGCCAAATTTCGTTCTTCTAGGTGAAACCGTTCGTTGGCAGTAACCGGTTTCATTTTGAGGTTTCACTCTGTTTTCTCCTATAGGGATGCATGTATTTGGAACTCTAAATCAAACATGGTTTGTGCTAGCTCTTTGAAACTTGACACCATAAAGCAGTTTCAAGTTCTATCTCTATGTTGTTTGCTGTTGATGTAGCCCTAAGCAGAGACTGCGAGAATCACTTTCATGGAAAGGGCCTGCCAAGCTTCCAAAAAACTACGAGTTGCCTGAAATCTCAGCACACACTTTTTCACCCAATCTTGATGAAACTTTCAGGTAATGATCAGTACACCAATCCCACTTGGCTCGCCAAATTTCGTTCTTCTAGGTGAAACCGATCGTTGGCTTAACCGGTTTCATTTTGAGGTTTCACTCTGTTTTCTCCTATAGGGATACATGTATTTGGAACTCTAAATCAACACTGTTTGTGCTAGCTCTTTGAAACTTGACACAATAAAGCAGTTTCAAGTTCTATCTCTATGGTTTGTTTGCTGTTGATGTAGCCCTAAGCAGAGACTGGCGAGAATCACTTTCATGGAAAGGGCCTGCCAAGCTTCCAAAAAACTACGAGTTGCCTGAAATCTCAGCACACACTTTTTCACCCAATCTTGATGAAACTTTCAGGTAATGATCAGGACACCAATCCCACTTGGCTCGCCAAATTTCGTTCTTCTAGGTGAAACCGTTCGTTGGCAGTAACCGTTTTCATTTTGAGGTTTCACTCTGTTTTCTCCTATAGGGATACATGTATTTGGAACTCTAAATCAAACACGGTTTGTGCTAGCTCTTTGAAACTTGACACAATAAAGCAGTTTCAAGTTCTATCTCTATGGTTTGTTTTCTGTTGATGTAGCCCTAAGCAGAGACTGGTGAGAATCACTTTCATGGAAAGGGCCTGCCAAGCTTCCAAAAAACTACGAGTTGCCTGAAATCTCAGCACACACTTTTTCACCCAATCTTGATGAAACTTTCAGGTAATGATCAGTACACCAATCCCACTTGGCTCGCGAAATTTCGTTCTTCTAGGTGAAACCGTTCGTTGGCAGTAACCGGTTTCATTTTGAGGTTTCACTCTGTTTTTCTCCTATAGGGATACATGTATTTGGAACTCTAAATCAAACACGGTTTGTGCTAGCTCTTTGAAACTTGACACAATAAAGCAGTTTCAAGTTCTATCTCTATGGTTTGTTTGCTGTTGATGTAGCCCTAAGCAGAGACTGGTGAGAATCAGTTTTATGGAAAGGGCCTGAGAAGCTTCCAAAATGTACGAGTTTCCTGAAATCTCAGCACACACTTTTTCACCCAATCTTGATGAAACTTTCAGGTAATGATCAGTACACCAATCCACTTGGCTCGCCAAATTTCGTTCTTCTAGGTGAAACCGTTCATTGGCAGTAACCGGGTTTCATTTTGAGGTTTCACTCTGTTTCTCCTATAGGGATAAATGTATTTGGAACTCTAAATCAAACACGGTTTGTGCTAGCTCTTTGAAACTAGACACCATAAAGCAGTTTCAAGTTCTATCTCTATGGTTTGTTTGCTGTTGATGTAGCCCTAAGCAGAGACTGGCGAGAATCACTTTCATGGAAAGGGCCTGCCAAGCTTCCAAAAAACTACGAGTTGCCTTAAATCTCAGCACACACTTTTTTCACCCAATCTTGATGAAACTTTCAGGTAATGATCAGTACACCAATCCCACTTGGCTCGCCAAGTTTCGTTCTTCTAGGTGAAACCGTTCCTTGGCAGTAACCGGTTTCATTTTGAGGTTTCACTCTGTTTTCTCCTATAGGGATACATGTATTTGGAACTCTAAATCAAACACGGTTTGTGCTAGCTCTTTGAAACTAGACACCATAAAGCAGTTTCAAGTTCTATCTCTATGGTTTGTTTGCTGTTGATGTAGCCCTAAGCAGAGACTGGGGAGAATCACTTTCCTGAAAAGGGTATGCCAAGCTTCCAAAAAACTACGAGTTGCCTGAAATCTCAGCACACACTTTTTCACCCAATCTTGATGAAACTTTCAGGTAATGATCAGTACACCAATCCCACTTGGCTCGCCAAATTTCGTTCTTCTAGGTGAAACCGTTCGTTGGCAGTAACCGGTTTCATTTTGAGGTTTCACTCTGTTTTCTCCTATAAAGATACATGTATTTGGAACTCTAAATCAAACACGGTTTGTGCTAGCTCTTTGAAACTTGACACAATAAAGCAGTTTCAAGTTCTATCTCTATGGTTTGTTTGCTGTTGTTGTAGCCCTAAGCAGAGACTGGCGAGAATCACTTTCATGGAAAGGGCCTGCCAAGCTTCCAAAAAACTACGAGTTGCCTGAAATCTCAGCACACACTTTTTCACCCAATCTTGATGAAACTTTCAGGTAATGATCAGTACACCAATCCCACTTGGTTCGCCAAATTTCGTTCTTCTAGGTGAAACCGTTCGTTGGCAGTAACCGGTTTCATTTTGAGGTTTCACTCTGTTTTCTCCTATAGGGATACATGTATTCGGAACTCTAAATCAAACACGGTTTGTGCTAGCTCTTTGAAACTTGACACAATAAAGCAGTTTCAAGTTCTATCTCTATTGTTGATTGCTGTTGATGTAGCCTAAGCAGAGACTGGCAAGAATCACTTTCATGGAAAGGGCCTGCCAAGCTTCCAAAAAACTACGAGTTGCCTGAAATCTCAGCACACACTTTTTCACCCAATCTTGATGAAACTTTCAGGTAATGATCAGTACACCAATCCACTTGGCTCACCAAATCTCGTTCTTCTAGGTGAAACCGTTCGTTGGCAGTAACCGGTTTCATTTTGAGGTTTCACTCTGTTTTCTCCTACAGGGATACATGTATTTGGAACTCTAAATCAAACACGGTTTGTGCTAGCTCTTTCAAACTTGACACAATAAAGGAGTTTCAAGTTCTATCTCTATGGTTTGTTTGTTGTTCATGTAGCCCTAAGCAGAGACTGGCGAGAATCACTTTCATGGAAAGGGCCTGCCAAGCTTCCAAAAAACTACGAGTTGCCTGAAATCTCAGCACACACTTTTTCACCCAATCTTGATTAAACTTTCAGGTAATGATCAGTACACCAATCCCACTTGGCTCGCCAAATTTCGTTCTTCTAGGTTAAACCGTTACTTGGCAGTAACCGGTTTCATCATTTTGAGGTTTCACTCTGTTTTCTCCAATAGGGAAACATGTATTTGGAACTCTAAATCAAACACGGTTTGTGCTAGCTCTTTGAAACTTGACACCATAAAGCAGTTTCAAGTTCTATCTCTATGGTTTGTTTGCTGTTGATGTAGCCCTAAGCAGAGACTGGCGAGAATCACTTTCCTGAAAAGGGTCTGCCAAGCTTCCAAAAAACTACGAGTTGCCTGAAATCTCAGCACACACTTTTTCACCCAATCTTGATGAAACTTTCAGGTAATGATCAGTACACCAATTCCACTTGGCTCGCCAAATTTCGTTCTTCTAGGTGAAAGCTTTCGTTGCCAGTAACCGGTTTCATTTTGAGGTTTCACTCTGTTTTCTCCTATAGGGATACATGTATTTGGAACTCTAAATCAAACACGGTTTGTGCTAGCTCTTTGAAACTTGACACAATAAAGCAGTTTCAAGTTCTATCTCTATGGTTTGTTTGCTGTTGATGTAGCCCTAAGCAGAGACTGGCGAGAATCACTTTCATGGAAAGGGCCTGCCAAGCTTCCAAAAAACTACGAGTTGCCTGAAATCTCAGCACACACTTTTTCACCCAATCTTGATGAAACTTTCAGGTAATGATCACTACACCAATCCCACTTGGCTCGCCAAATTTCGTTCTTCTAGGTGAAACCGTTCGTTGGCAGTAACCGGTTTCATTTTGAGGTTTCACTCTGTTTTCTCCTATAGGGATACATGTATTTTCAACTCTAAATCAAACACGGTTTGTGCTAGCTCTTTGAAACTTGACACCATAAAGCAGTTTCAAGTTCTATCTCTATGGTTTGTTTGCTGTTGATGTAGCCCTAAGCAGAGACTCGCGAGAATCACTTTCATGGAAAGGGCCTGCCAAGCTTCCAAAAAACTACGAGTTGCCTGAAATCTCAGCACACACTTTTTCACCCAATCTTGATGAAACTTTCAGGTAATGATCAGTACACCAATCCCAGTTGGCTCGCCAAATCTCGTTCTTCTAGGTGAAACCGTTCGTTGGCAGTAACCGGTTTCATTTTGAGGTTTCACTCTGTTTTCTCCTATAGGGATACATGTATTTGGAACTCTAAATGAAACACGGTTTGTGCTAGCTCTTTGAAACTTGACACAATAAAGCAGTTTCAAGTTCTATCTCTATGGTTTGTTTGCTGTTGATGTAGCCCTAAGCAGAGACTGGTGAGAATCAGTTTTATGGAAAGGGCCTGAAAAGCTTCCAAAAAAGTACGAGTTGCCTGAAATCTCAGCACACACATTTTCATCCACTCTTGATGAAACTTTTAGGTAATGAGCAGTACACCAATCCCACTTGGCTCGCCAAATTTCGTTCTTCTAGGTGAAACCGTTCGTTGGCAGTAACCGGTTCAATTTTGAGGTTTCACTCTGTTTTCTCCTATAGGGATACATGTATTTGGAACTCTAAATGAAACACGGTTTGTGCTAGCTCTTTGAAACTTGACACAATAAAGCAGTTTCAAGTTCTATCTCTATGGTTTGTTTGCTGTTGATTTAGCCCTAAGCAGAGACTGGCGAGAATCACTTTCATGGAAAGGGCCTGCCAAGCTTCCAAAAAACTACGAGTTGCCTGAAATCTCAGCACACACTCTTTCACCCAATCTTGATGAAACTATCAGGTAATGATCAGTACACCAATCCCACTTGACTCGCCAAATTTCGTTCTTCTAGGTGAAACCCTTCGTTGGCAGTAACCGGTTTCATTTTGAGGTTTCACTCTGTTTTCTCCTATAGGGATACATGTATTTGGAACTCTAAATTAAACACGGTTTGTGCTAGCTCTTTGAAACTTGACACAATAAAACACTTTCAAGTTTTATCTCTATGGTTTGTTTGCTGTTCATGTAGCCCTAAGCAGAGACTGGCGAGAATCACTTTCATGGAAAGGGCCTGCCAAGCTTCCAAAAAACTACGAGTTGCCTGAAATCTCAGCACACACTTTTTCACCCAATCTTGATGAAACTTTCAGGTAATGATCAGTACACCAATCCCACTTGGCTCGCCAAATTTCGTTCTTCTAGGTGAAACCGTTCGTTGGCAGTAACCGGTTTCATTTTGAGGTTTTACTCTGTTTTCTCCTATAGGGATACATGCATTTGGAACTCTAAATCAAACACGGTTTGTGCTAGCTCTTTGAAACTTGACACAATAAAGCAATTTCAAGTTCTATCTATATGGTTTGTTTGCTGTTGATGTAGCCCTAAGCAGAGACTGGCCAGAATCACTTTCATGGAAAGGGCCTGCCAAGCTTCCAAAAATCTACGAGTTGCCTGAAATCTCAGCACACACTTTTTCACCCAATCTTGATGAAACTTTCAGGTAATGATCAGTACACCAATCCCACTTGGCTCGCCAAATTTTGTTATTCTAGGTGAAACCGTTCGTTGGCAATAACCGGTTTCATTTTGAGGTTTCACTCTGTTTTCTCCTATAGGGATACATGTATTCGGAACTCTAAATCAAACACGGTTTGTGGTAGCTCTTTGAAACTTGACACCATAAAGCAGTTTCAAGTTCTATCTCTATGGTTTGTGTGCTGTTCATGTAGCCCTAAGCAGAGACTGGCGAGAATCACTTTCATGGAAAGGGCCTGCCAAGCTTCCAAAAAACTACGAGTTGCCTGAAATCTCAGCACACACTTTTTCACCCAATCTTGATGAAACTTTCAGGTAATGATCAGTACACCAATTCCACTTGGCTCGCCAAATTTCGTTCTTCTAGGTGAAAGCTTTCGTTGGCAGTAACCGGTTTCATTTTGAGGTTTCACTCTGTTTTCTCCTATAGGGATACATGTATTTGGAACTCTAAATCAAACACGGTTTGTGCTAGCTCTTTGAAACTTGACACAATAAAGCAGTTTCAAGTTCTATCTCTATGGTTTGTTTGCTGTTGTTGTAGCCCTAAGCAGAGACTGGCGAGAATCACTTTCATGGAAAGGGCCTGCCAAGCTTCCAAAAAACTACGAGTTTCCTGAAATCTCAGCACACACTTTTTCACCCAATCTTGATGAAACTTTCAGGTAATGATCACTACACCAATCCCACTTGGCTCGCCAAATTTCGTTCTTCTAGGTGAAACCGTTCGTTGGCAGTAACCGGTTTCATTTTGAGGTTTCACTCTGTTTTCTCCTATAGGGATACATGTATTTAGAACTCTAAATCAAACACGGTTTGTGCTAGCTCTTTGAAACTTGACACCATAAAGCAGTTTCAAGTTCTATCTCTATGGTTTGTTTGCTGTTGATGTAGCCCTAAGCAGAGACTCGCGAGAATCACTTTCATGGAAAGGGCCTGCCAAGCTTCCAAAAAACTACGAGTTGCCTGAAATCTCAGCACACACTTTTTCACCCAATCTTGATGAAACTTTCAGGTAATGATCAGTACACCAATCCCACTTGGCTCGCCAAATCTCGTTCTTCTAGGTGAAACCGTTCGTTGGCAGTAACCGGTTTCATTTTGAGGTTTCACTCTGTTTTCTCCTATAGGGATACATGTATTTGGAACTCTAAATGAAACACGGTTTGTGCTAGCTCTTTGAAACTTGACACAATAAAGCAGTTTCAAGTTCTATCTCTATGGTTTGTTTGCTGTTGATGTAGCCCTAAGCAGAGACTGGTGAGAATCAGTTTTATGGAAAGGGCCTGAAAAGCTTACAAAAAAGTACGAGTTGCCTGAAATCTCAGCACACACATTTTCATCCACTCTTGATGAAACTTTTAGGTAATGAGCAGTACACCAATCCCACTTGGATCGCCAAATTTCGTTCTTCTAGGTGAAACCGTTCGTTGGCAGTAACCGGTTCAATTTTGAGGTTTCACTCTGTTTTCTCCTATAGGGATACATGTATTTGGAACTCTAAATGAAACACGGTTTGTGCTAGCTCTTTGAAACTTGACACAATAAAGCAGTTTCAAGTTCTATCTCTATGGTTTGTTTGCTGTTGATTTAGCCCTAAGCAGAGACTGGCGAGAATCACTTTCATGGAAAGGGCCTGCCAAGCTTCCAAAAAACTACGAGTTGCCTGAAATCTCAGCACACACTCTTTCACCCAATCTTGATGAAACTATCAGGTAATGATCAGTACACCAATCCCACTTGACTCGCCAAATTTCGTTCTTCTAGGTGAAACCCTTCGTTGGCAGTAACCGGTTTCATTTTGAGGTTTCACTCTGTTTTCTCCTATAGGGATACATGTATTTGGAACTCTAAATTAAACACGGTTTGTGCTAGCTCTTTGAAACTTGACACAATAAAACACTTTCAAGTTTTATCTCTATGGTTTGTTTGCTGTTCATGTAGCCCTAAGCAGAGACTGGCGAGAATCACTTTCATGGAAAGGGCCTGCCAAGCTTCCAAAAAACTACGAGTTGCCTGAAATCTCAGCACACACTCTTTCACCCAATCTTGATGAAACTATCAGGTAATGATCAGTACACCAATCCCACTTGACTCGCCAAATTTCGTTCTTCTAGGTGAAACCCTTCGTTGGCAGTAACCGGTTTCATTTTGAGGTTTCACTCTGTTTTCTCCTATAGGGATACATGTATTTGGAACTCTAAATCAAACACGGTTTGTGCTAGCTCTTTGAAACTTGACACAATAAAACACTTTCAAGTTTTATCTCTATGGTTTGTTTGCTGTTCATGTAGCCCTAAGCAGAGACTGGCGAGAATCACTTTCATGGAAAGGGCCTGCCAAGCTTCCAAAAAACTACGAGTTGCCTGAAATCTCAGCACACACTTTTTCACCCAATCTTGATGAAACTTTCAGGTAATGATCAGTACACCAATCCCACTTGGCTCGCCAAATTTCGTTCTTCTAGGTGAAACCGTTCGTTGGCAGTAACCGGTTTCATTTTGAGGTTTTACTCTGTTTTCTCCTATAGGGATACATGCATTTGGAACTCTAAATCAAACACGGTTTGTGCTAGCTCTTTGAAACTTGACACAATAAAGCAATTTCAAGTTCTATCTATATGGTTTGTTTGCTGTTGATGTAGCCCTAAGCAGAGACTGGCCAGAATCACTTTCATGGAAAGGGCCTGCCAAGCTTCCAAAAATCTACGAGTTGCCTGAAATCTCAGCACACACTTTTTCACCCAATCTTGATGAAACTTTCAGGTAATGATCAGTACACCAATCCCACTTGGCTCGCCAAATTATGTTCTTCTAGGTGAAACCGTTCGTTGGCAATAACCGGTTTCATTTTGAGGTTTCACTCTGTTTTCTCCTATAGGGATACATGTATTCGGAACTCTAAATCAAACACGGTTTGTGGTAGCTCTTTGAAACTTGACACAATAAAGCAGTTTCAAGTTCTATCACTATGGTTTGTTTGCTGTTGATGTAGCCCTAAGCAGAGACTGGCGAGAATCACTTTCATGGAAAGGGCCTGCCAAGCTTCCAAAAAACTACGAGTTGCCTGAAATCTCAGCACACACTTTTTCACCCAATCTTGATGAAAGTTTCAGGTAATGATCAGTACACCAATCCCACTTGGCTCGCCAAATCTCGTTCTTCTAGGTGAAACCGTTCGTTGGCAGTAACCGGTTTCATTTTGAGGTTTCACTCTGTTTTCTCCCATAGGGATACATGTATTTGGAACTCTAAATCAAACACGGTTTGTGCTAGCTCTTAGAAACTTGACACCATAAAGCAGTTTCAAGTTCTATCTCTATGGTTTGTTTGCTGTTGATGTAGCCCTAAGAAGAGACTGGTGAGAATCAGTTTTATGGAAAGGGCCTGAAAAGCTTCCAAAAAAGTACGAGTTGCCTGAAATCTCAGCACAAACTTTTTCACCCAATCTTGATGAAACTTTCAGGTAATGATCACTACACCAATCCCACTTGGCTCGCCAAATTTCGTTCTTCTAGGTGAAACCGTTCGTTGGCAGTAACCAGTTTCATTTTGAGGTTTCACTCTGTTTTCTCCTATAGGGATACATGTATTTGGAACTCTAAATCAAACACGGTTTGTGCTAGCTCTTTCAAACTTGACACCATAAAGCAGTTTCAAGTTCTATCTCTATGGTTTGTTTGCTGTTGATGTAGCCCTAAGCAGAGACTGGCGAGAATCACTTTCATGGAAAGGGCCTGCCAAGCTTCCAAAAAACTACGAGTTGCCTGAAATCTCAGCACACACTTTTTCACCCAATCTTGATGAAACTTTCAGGTAATGATCAGTACACCAATCCCACTTGGCTCGCCAAATTTCGTTCTTCTAGGTGAAACCGTTCGTTGGCAGTAACCGGTTTCATTTTGAGGTTTCACTCTGTTTTCTCCTATAGGGATACATGTATTTGGAACTCTAAATGAAACACGGTTTGTGCTAGCTCTTTGAAACTTGACACAATAAAGCAGTTTCAAGTTCTATCTCTATGGTTTGTTTGCTGTTGATGTCGCCCTAAGCAGAGACTGGTGAGAATCAGTTTTATGGAAAGGGCCTGAAAAGCTTCCAAAAAAGTACGAGTTGCCTGAAATCTCAGCACACACATTTTCATCCACTCTTGATGAAACTTTTAGGTAATGAGCAGTACACCAATCCCACTTGGATCGCCAAATTTCGTTCTTCTAGGTGAAACCGTTCGTTGGCAGTAACCGGTTCAATTTTGAGGTTTCACTCTGTTTTCTCCTATAGGGATACATGTATTTGGAACTCTAAATCAAACACGGTTTGTGCTAGCTCTTTGAAACTTGACACCATAAAGCAGTTTCAAGTTCTATCTCTATGGTTTGTTTGCTGTTGATTTAGCCCTAAGCAGAGACTGGCGAGAATCACTTTCATGGAAAGGGCCTGCCAAGCTTCCAAAAAACTACGAGTTGCCTGAAATCTCAGCACACACTTTTTCACCCAATCTTGATGAAACTTTCAGGTAATGATCAGTACACCAATCCCACTTGGCTCGCCAAATCTCGTTCTTCTAGGTGAAACCGTTCGTTGGCAGTAACCGGTTTCATTTTGAGGTTTCACTCTGTTTTCTCCCATAGGGATACATGTATTTGGAACTCTAAATCAAACACGGTTTGTGCTAGCTCTTAGAAACTTGACACCATAAAGCAGTTTCAAGTTCTATCTCTATGGTTTGTTTGCTGTTGATGTAGCCCTAAGAAGAGACTGGTGAGAATCAGTTTTATGGAAAGGGCCTGAAAAGCTTCCAAAAAAGTACGAGTTGCCTGAAATCTCAGCACAAACTTTTTCACCCAATCTTGATGAAACTTTCAGGTAATGATCACTACACCAATCCCACTTGGCTCGCCAAATTTCGTTCTTCTAGGTGAAACCGTTCGTTGGCAGTAACCAGTTTCATTTTGAGGTTTCACTCTGTTTTCTCCTATAGGGATACATGTATTTGGAACTCTAAATCAAACACGGTTTGTGCTAGCTCTTTCAAACTTGACACCATAAAGCAGTTTCAAGTTCTATCTCTATGGTTTGTTTGCTGTTGATGTAGCCCTAAGCAGAGAC
>NW_027525091.1:0-23934 GCF_052094955.1 Ictidomys tridecemlineatus
GGGCTACATCAACAGCAAACAAACCATAAAGATAGAACGTGAAACTGCTTTATTGTGTCAAGTTTCAAAGAGCTAGCACAAGCCGTGTTTGATTTAGAGTTCCAAATACATGTATCCCTGTAGGAGAAAACAGAGTGAAACCTCAAAATGAAACCGGTTACTGCCAACGAATGGTTTAATCTAGAAGAACGAAATTTGGTGAGCCAAGTGGGATTGGTGTACTGATCATTACCTGAAAGTTTCATCAAAATTGGGTGAAAAAGTGTGTGCTGAGATTTCTGGCAACTCGTAGTTTTTTGGAAGCTTGGCAGGCCCTTTCAATGAAAGTGATTCTCGCCAGTCTCTGCTTAGGGCTACATCAACAGCAAACAAACCATAGAGATAGAACTTGAAACTGCTTTATTGTGTAAAGTTTCAAAGAGCTAGCACAAACCGTGTTTGATTTAGAGTTCCAAATACATGTATCCCTATAGGAGAAAACAGAGTGAAACCTCAAAATGAAACCGGTTACTGCCAACGAACGGTTTAACCTAGAAGAATGAAATTTTGCGAGCCAAGTGGGATTGGTGTACTGATCATTACCTGCAAGTTTCATCAAGATTGGGTGAAAAAGTGTGTGCTGAGATTTCAGGCAACTCGTAGTTTTTTGGAAGCTTGGCAGGCCCTTTTTATAAAAGTGATTCTCGCCAGTAGCTGCTTAGGGCTACATCAACAGCAAACAAACCATAGAGATACAACTTGAAACTGCTTTATTGTGTCAAGTTTCAAAGAGCTAGCACAAACCGTGTTTGATTTAGAGTTCCAAATACATGTATCCCTGTAGGAGAAAACAGAGTGAAACCTCAAAATGAAACCGGTTACTGCCAACGAACGGTTTAACCTAAAACAACGAAATTTGGCGAGCCAAGTGGGATTGGTGTACTGATCATTACCTGAAAGTTTCATCAAGATTGGGTGAAAAAGTGTTTGCTGAGATTTCAGGCAACTCGTAGTTTTTTGGGAGCTTGGCAAGCCCTTTCCATGAAAGTGATTCTCGCCAGTCTCTGCTTAGGGCTACATCAACAGCAAGCAAACCGTAGAGATAGAACTTGAAACTGCTTTATTGTGTCAAGTTTCAAAGAGCTAGCACAAACCGTGTTTGATTTAGAGTTCCAAATACTTGAATCACTATAGGAGAAAACAGAGTGAAACCTCAAAATGAAACCAATTACTGCCAATGAACGGTTTAACCTAGAAGAATGAAATTTGGCGAGCCAAGTGGGATTGGTGTACTGATCATTACCTGAAAGTTTCATCAAGATTGGGTGAAAAAGTGTGTGCTGAGATTTCAGGCAACTCGTAGTTTTTTGGAAGCTTGGCAGGCCCTTTCCTTGAAAGTGATTCTCGCCAGTCTCTGCTTAGGGCTACATCAACAGCAAACAAACCATAGAGATAGAACTTGAAACTGCTTTATTGTGTCAAGTTTCAAAGAGCTAGCACAAACCGTGTTTGATTTAGAGTTCCAAATACATGTATCCCTATAGGAGAAAACACAGTGAAACCTCAAAATGAAACCGGTTACTGCCAACGAACGGTTTAACCTAGAAGAACGAAATTTGGCGAGCCAAGTGGGATTGGTGTACTGATCATTACCTCAAAGTTTCATCAAAATTGGGTGAAAAAGTGTGTGCTGAGATTTCTGGAAACTCGTAGTTTTTTGGAACCTTGGCAGGCCCTTTCCTTGAAAGTGATTCTCGCCAGTCTCTGTTTCGGGCTACATCAACAGCAAACAAACCATAGAGATAGAACTTGAAACTGCTTTATTGTGTCAAGTTTCAAAGAGCTAGCACAAACCGTGTTTGATTTAGAGTTCCAAATACATGTATCCCTATAGGAGAAAACAGAGTGAAACCTCAAAATGAAACCGGTTACTGCCAACGAACGGTTTAATCTAGAAGAACGAAATTTGGCGAGCCAAGTGGGATTGGTGTACTGATCATTACCTGAAAGTTTCATCAAGACTGGGTGAAAAAGTGTGTGCTGAGATTTCTGGCAACTCGTAGTTTTTTGGAAGCTTGGCAGGCCCTTTCTATGAAAGTGATTCTCGCCAGTCTCTGCTTAGGGCTACATCAACAGCAAACAAACCATAGAGATAGAACTTGAAACTGCTTTATTGTGTCAAGTTTCAAAGAGCTAGCACAAACCGTGTTTGATTTAGAGTTCCAAATACATGTATCCCTATAGGAGAAAACAGAGTGAAACCTCAAAATAAACCGGTTACTGCCAACGAACGGTTTAACCTAGAAGAACGAAATTTGGCGAGCCAAGTGTGATTGGTGTACTGATCATTACCTGAAAGTTTCATCAAGATTGGGTGAAAAAGTGTGTGCTGAGATTTCAGGCAACTCGTAGTTTTTTGGAAGCTTGGCAGGCCCTTTCCATGAAAGTGATTCTCGCCAGTCTCTGCTTAGGGCTACATCAACAGCAAAAAAACCATAGAGATAGAACTTGAAACTGCTTTATTGTGTCAAGTTTCAAAGAGCTAGCACAAACCGTGTTTGATTTAGAGTTCCAAATACATGTATCCCTATAGGAGAAAAGAGAGTGAAACCTCAAAATGAAACTGGTTACTGCCAACGAACGGTTTAAACTAGAAGAATGAAATTTGGCGAGCCAAGTGGGATTGGTGAACTGATCATTAGCTGACAGTTTCATCAAGATTGGGTGAAAAAGTGTGTGCTGAGAATTCTGGCAACTTGTAAGTTTTTGGAAGCTTGGCAGGCCCTTTCCATGAAAGTGATTCTCGCCAGTCTCTGCTTAGGGCTACATCAACAGCAAACAAACCATAGAGATAGAACTTGAAAATGCTTTATTGTGTCAAGTTTCAAAGAGCTAGCACAAACCGTGTTTGATTTAGAGTTCCAAATACATGTATCCCTATAGGAGAAAACAGAGTGAAACCTCAAAATGAAACCGGTTACTGCCAACGAACGGTTTAACCTAGAAGAACGAAATTTGGCAAGCCAAGTGGGATTGGTATACTGATCATTACCTGAAAGTATCATCAAGATTGGGTGAAAAAGTGTTTGCTAAGATTTCAGGCAACTAGTAGTTTTTTGGAAGCTTGGCAGGCCCTTTCCATGAAAGTGATTCTCGCCAGTCTCTGCTTAGGGCTACATAAACAGCAAACAAACCATAGAGATAGAACCTGAAACTGCTTTATTGTGTCAAGTTTCAAGGAGCTAGCACAAACCGTGTTTGATTTAGAGTTCCAAATACATGTATCCCTATAGGAGAAAACAGTGAAACCTCAAAATGAAACCGGTTACTGCCAACGAACGGTTTAACCTAGAAGAACGAAATTTGGCGAGCCAAGTGTGATTGGTGTACTGATCATTACCTGAAATTTTCATCAAGATTGGGTGAAAAAGTGTGTGCTGAGATTTCAGGCAACTCGTAGTTTTTTGGAAGCTTGGCAGGCCCTTTCCATGAAAGTGATTCTCGCCAGTAGCGGCTTAGGGCTACATCAACAGCAAACAAACCATAGAGATAGAACTTGAAACTGCTTTATTGTGTCAAGTTTCAAAGAGCTAGCACAAACCGTGTTTGATTTAGAGTTCAAAATACATGTATCCCTATAGGAGAAAACAGAGTGAAACCTCAAAATGGAACCGGTTACTGCCAACGAACGGTTTAACCTAGAAGAACGATATTTGGCGAGCCAAGTGGGATTGGTGTACTGATCATTACCTGAAAGTTTCATCAAGATTGAGTGAAAAAGTGTGTGCTGAGATTTCAAGCAACTCATAGTTTTTCGGAAGCTTGGATGGCCCTTTCCATGAAAGTGATTCTCGCCAGTCTCTGCTTAGGGCTACATCAACAGCAAACAAACCATAGAGAGAGAACTTGAAACTGCTTTATTGTGTCAAGTTTCAAAGAGCTAGTACAAACCGTGTTTGATTTAGAGTTAAAAATACATGTATTTCTATAGGAAAAAAGAGAGTGAAACCTCAAAATGAAACTGGTTACTGCCAACGAACGGTTAAATCTAGAAGAACGAAATTTGGTGAGCCAAGTGGGACTGGTGTACTGATCATTACCTGAAAGTATCATCAAGATTGGGTGAAAAAGTGTTTGCTGAGATTTCAGGCAACTCGTAGTTTTTTGGAAGCTTGGCAGGCCCTTTCCATGAAAGTGATTCTCGCCAGTCTCTTCTTAGGGCTACATCAACAGCAAACAAACCATAGAGATAGAACTTGAAACTGCTTTATTGTGTCAAGTTTCAAAGAGCTAGCACAAACCGTGTTTGATTTAGAGTTCCAAATACATGTATCCCTATAGGAGAAAAGAGAGTGCAACCTCAAAATGAAACTGGTTACTGCCAACGAACGGTTTAAACTAGAAGAACGAAATTTGGCGAGCCAAGTGGGATTGGTGTACTGATCATTACCTGAAAGTTTCATCAAGATTGGGTGAAAAAGTGTGTGCTGAGATTTCTGGCAACTTGTAGTTTTTTGGAAGCTTGGCAGGCCCTTTCCATGAAAGTGATTCTCGCCAGTCTCTGTTTAGGGCTACATCAACAGCAAACAAACCATAGAGATAGAACTTGAAACTGCTTTATTGTGTCAAGTTTCAAAGAGCTAGCACAAACCGTGTTTGATTTAGAGTTCCAAATACATGTATCCCTATAGGAGAAAACAGAGTGAAACCTCAAAATGAAACCGGTTACTGCCAAGGAACGGTTTAACCTAGAAGAACGAAATTTGGCGAGCCAAGTGGGATTGGTGTACTGATCATTACCTGAAAGTTTCATCAAGATTGGGTGAAAAAGTGTGTGCTGAGATTTCAGGCAATTCGTAGTTTTTTGGAAGCGTGGCAGGCTCTTTCATGAAAGTGATTCTCGCCAGTCTCTGCTTAGGGCTACATCAACAGCAAACAAACCATAGAGATAGAACTTGAAATTGCTTTATTGTTTCAAGTTTCAAAGAGCTAGCACAAACCGTGTTTGATTTAGAGTTCCAAATACTTGAATCCCTATAGGAGAAAACAGAGTGAAACCTCAAAATGAAACCAATTACTGCCAACGAACGGTTTAACCTAGAAGAATGAAATTTGGCGAGCCAAGTGGGATTGGTGTACTGATCATTACCTGAAAGTTTCATCAAGATTGGGTGAAAAAGTGTGTGCTGAGATTTCTGGCAACTCGTAGTTTTTTGGAAGCTTGGCAGGCCCTTTCCTTCAAATTGATTCTCGCCAGTCTCTGCTTAGGGCTACATCAACAGCAAACAAACCATAGAGATAGAACTTGAAACTGCTTTATTGTGTAAAGTTTCAAAGAGCTAGCACAAATCGTGTTTGATTTAGAGTTCCAAATACATGTATCCCTATAGGAGAAAACAGAGTGAAACCTCAAAATGAAACCGGTTACTGCCAACGAACGGTTTAACCTAGAAGAACGAAATTTGGCGAGCCAAGTGGGATTGTTGTACTGATCATTACCTGAAAGTTTCATCAAGATTGGGTGAAAACTTGTGTGCTGAGATTTCTGGCAACTCGTAGTTTTTTGGAAGCTTGGCAGGCCCTTTCCATGAAAGTGATTCTCGCCAGTCTCTGCTTAGGGCTACATCAACAGCAAACAAACCATAGAGATAGAACTTGAAACTGCTTTATTGTGTCAAGTTTGAAAGAGCTAGCACAAACCGTGTTTGATTTAGAGTTCCAAATACATGTATCTCTATAGGAGAAAACAGAGTGAAACCTCAAAATGAAACCGGTTACTGCCAACGAACGGTTAAACCTAGAAGAACGAAATTTGGTGAGCCAAGTGGGATTGGTGTACTGATCATTACCTGAAAGTATCATCAAGATTGGGTGAAAAAGTGTTTGCTGAGATTTCAGGCAACTCGTAGTTTTTTGGAAGCTTGGCAGGCCCTTTCCATGAAAGTGATTCTCGCCAGTCTCTGCTTAGGGCTACATCAACAGCAAACAAACCATAGAGATAGAAGTTGAAACTGCTTTATTGTGTCAAGTTTCAAAGAGCTAGCACAAACCGTGTTTGATTTAGAGTTCCAAATACATGTATCCCTATCGGAGAAAACAGAGTGAAACCTCAAAATGAAACCGGTTACTGCCAACGAACGGTTTAACCTAGAAGAACGAAATTTGTCGAGCCAAGTGGGATTGGTGTACTGATCATTACCTGAAAGTTTCATCAAGATTGGGTGAAAAAGTGTTTGCTGAGATTTCAGGCAACTCGTAGTTTTTTGGAAGCTTGGCAGGCCCTTTCCATGAAAGTGATTCTCGCCAGTCTCTGCTTAGGGCTACATCAACAGCAAACAAACCATAGAGATAGAACTTCAAACTGCTTTATTGTGTCAAGTTTCAAAGAGCTAGCACAAACCGTGTTTGATTTAGAGTTCCAAATACCTGTATCCCTATAGGAGAAAACAGAGTGAAACCTCAAAATGAAACCGGTTACTGCCAACGAACGGTTTAACCTAGAAGAACGAAATTTGGCGAGCCAAGTGGGATTGGTGTACTGATCATTACCTGAAAGTATCATCAAGATTGGGTGAAAAAGTGTGTGCTGAGATTTCAGGCAACTCGTAGTTTTTTGGAAGCTTGGCAGGCCCTTTCCATGAAAGTGATTCTCGCCAGTCTCTGCTTAGGGCTACATCAACAGCAAACAAACCATAGAGATAGAAATTGAAACTGCTTTATTGTGTCAAGTTTCAAAGAGCTAGCACAAACCGTGTTTGATTTAGAGTTCCAAATACATGTATCCCTATAGGAGAAAACCTCAAAATGAAACCGGTTACTGCCAACGAAAGGTTTAACCTAGAAGAACGACATTTGGCGAGCCAAGTGGGATTGGTGTACTGATCATTACCTGAAAGTTTCATCAAGATTGGGTGAAAAAGTGTGTGCTGAGATTTCAGGCAACTCGTAGTTTTTTGGAAGCTTGGCAGGCCCTTTCCATGAAAGTGATTCTCGCCAGTCTCTGCTTAGGGCTACATCAACAGCAAACAAACCATAGAGATAGAAATTGAAACTGCTTTATTGTGTCAAGTTTCAAAGAGCTAGCACAAACCGTGTTTGATTTAGAGTTCCAAATACATGTATCCCTATAGGAGAAAAGAGAGTGAAACCTCAAAATGAAACCGGTTACTGCCAACGAACGGTTTAACCTAAAAGAACGAAATTTGTTGAGCCAAGTGGGATTGGTGTACTGATCATTACCTGAAAGTTTCATTAAGATTGGGTGAAAAAGTGTTTGCTGAGATTTCAGGCAACTCGTAGTTTTTTGGAAGCTTGGCAGGCCCTTTCCATGAAAGTGATTCTCGACAGTAGCGGCTTAGGAATACATCAACAGCAAACAAACCATAGAGATAGAACTTGAAACTGCTTTATTGTGTCAAGTTTCAAAGAGCTAGCACAAACCGTGTTTGATTTAGAGTTCCAAATACATGTATCCCTATAGGAGAAAACAGAGTGAAACCTCAAAATGAAACCGGTTACTGCCAACGAATGGTTTAACCTAGAAGAACGAAATTTGGCCAGCCAAGTGGGATTGGTGTACTGATCATTACCTGAAAGTTTCATCAAGATTGGGTGAAAAAGTGTGTGCTGAGATTTCAGGCAACTCGTAGTTTTTTGGAAGCTTGGCAGGCCCTTTCCATGAATGTGATTCTCGCCAGTCTCTGCTTAGGGCTACATCAACAGCAAACAAACCATAGAGATAGAAATTGAAACTGCTTTATTGTGTCAAGTTTCAAAGAGCTAGCACAAACCGTGTTTGATGTAGAGTTCCAAATACATGTATCCCTATAGGAGAAAAGAGAGTGAAACCTCAAAATGAAACCGGTTACTGCCAACGAACGGTTTAACCTAGAAGAACGAAATTTGTTGAGCCAAGTGGGATTGGTGTACTGATCATTACCTGAAAGTTTCATTAAGATTGGGTGAAAAAGTGTTTGCTGAGATTTCAGGCAACTTGCAGTTTTTTGGAAGCTTGGCAGGCCCTTTCCATGAAAGTGATTCTCGATAGTAGCGGCTTAGGGCTACATCAACAGCAAACAAACCATAGAGATAGAACTTGAAACTGCTTTATTGTGTCAAGTTTCAAAGAGCTAGCACAAACCGTGTTTGATTTAGAGTTCCAAATACATGTATCCCTATCGGAGAAAACAGAGTGAAACCTCAAAATGAAACCGGTTACTGCCAACGAACGGTTTAACCTAGAAGAACGAACTTTGGCGAGCCAAGTGGGATTGGTGTACTGATCATTACCTGAAAGTTTCATCAAGATTGGGTGAAAAAGTGTGTGCTGAGATTTCAGGCAACTCGTAGTTTTTTGGAAGCTTGGCAGGCCCTTTCCATGAAAGTGATTCTCGCCAGTCTCTGCTTAGGGCTACATCAACAGCAAACAAACCATAGAGATAGAAGTTGAAACTTCTATATTGTGTCAAGTTTCAAAGAGCTAGCACAAACCGTGTTTGATTTAGAGTTCCAAATACATGTATCCCTATAGGAGAAAAGAGAGTGAAACCTCAAAATGAAACCGGTTACTGCCAACGAACGGTTTAAACTAGAAGAACGAAATTTGGCGAGCCAAGTGGGATTGGTGTACTGATCATTACCTGAAAGTTTCATCAAGATTGGGTGAAAAAGTGTGTGCTGAGATTTCAGGCAACTCGTAGTTTTTTGGAAGCTTGGCAGGCCCTTTCCATGAAAGTGATTCTCGCCAGTCTCTGCTTAGGGCTACATCAACAGCAAACAAACCATAGAGATAGAAGTTGAAACTTCTATATTGTGTCAAGTTTCAAAGAGCTAGCACAAACCGTGTTTGATTTAGAGTTCCAAATACATGTATCCCTATAGGAGAAAACAGAGTGAAACCTCAAAATGAAACCGGTTACTGCCAACGAACGGTTTAACCTAGAAGAACAAAATTTGGCGAGCCAAGTGGGATTGGTGTACTGATCATTACCTGAAAGTTTCATCAAGATTGGGTGAAAAAGTGTGTGCTGAGATTTCAGGCAACTCGTAGTTTTTTGGAAGCTTGGCAGGCCCTTTCCATGAAAGTGATTCTCGCCAGTCTCTGCTTAGGGCTACATCAACAGCAAACAAACCATAGAGATAGAAATTGAAACTGCTTTATTGTGTCAAGTTTCAAAGAGCTAGCACAAACCGTGTTTGATTTAGAGTTCCAAATACATGTATCCCTATAGGAGAAAAGAGAGTGAAACCTCAAAATGAAACCGGTTACTGCCAACGAACGGTTTAACCTAGAAGAACGAAATTTGTCGAGCCAAGTGGGATTGGTGTACTGATCATTACCTGAAAGTTTCATTAAGATTGGGTGAAAAAGTGTTTGCTGAGATTTCAGGCAACTCGTAGTTTTTTGGAAGCTTGGCAGGCGCTTTCCATGAAAGTGATTCTCGACAGTAGCGGCTTAGGGCTACATCAACAGCAAACAAACCATAGAGATAGAACTTGAAACTGCTTTATTGTGTCAAGTTTCAAAGAGCTAGCACAAACCGTGTTTGATTTAGAGTTCCAAATACATGTATCCCTATAGGAGAAAACAGAGTGAAACCTCAAAATGAAACCGGTTACTGCCAACGAACGGTTTAACCTAGAAGAACGAAATTTGGCGAGCCAAGTGGGATTGGTGTACTGATCATTACCTGAAAGTTTCATCAAGATTGAGTGAAAAAGTGTGTGCTGAGATTTCAGGCAACTCGTAGTTTTTTGGAAGCTTGACAGGCCCTTTCCATGAAAGTGATTCTCGCCAGTCTCTGCTTAGGGCTACATCAACAGCAAACAAACCATAGAGATAGAAGTTGAAACTTCTATATTGTGTCAAGTTTCAAAGAGCTAGCACAAACCGTGTTTGATTTAGAGTTCCAAATACATGTATCCCTATAGGAGAAAACAGAGTGAAACCTCAAAATGAAACCGGTTACTGCCAACGAACGGTTTAACCTAGAAGAACAAAATTTGGCGAGCCAAGTGGGATTGGTGTACTGATCATTACCTGAAAGTTTCATCAAGATTGGGTGAAAAAGTGTGTGCTGAGATTTCAGGCAACTCGTAGTTTTTTGGAAGCTTGGCAGGCCCTTTCCATGAAAGTGATTCTCGCCAGTCTCTGCTTAGGGCTACATCAACAGCAAACAAACCATAGAGATAGAAGTTGAAACTGCTTTATTGTGTCAAGTTTCAAAGAGCTAGCACAAACCGTGTTTGATTTAGAGTTCCAAATACATGTATCCCTATCGGAGAAAACAGAGTGAAACCTCAAAATGAAACCGGTTACTGCCAACGAACGGTTTAACCTAGAAGAACGAACTTTGGCGAGCCAAGTGGGATTGGTGAACTGATCATTAGCTGACAGTTTCATCAAGATTGGGTGAAAAAGTGTGTGCTGAGATTTCTGGCAACTTGTAGGTTTTTGGAAGCTTGGCAGGCCCTTTCCATGAAAGTGATTCTCGCCAGTCTCTGCTTAGGGCTACATCAACAGCAAACAAACCATAGAGATAGAACTTGAAACTGCTTTATTGTGTCAAGTTTCAAAGAGCTAGCACAAACCGTGTTTGATTTAGAGTTCCAAATACATGTATCCCTATCGGAGAAAACAGAGTGAAACCTCAAAATGAAACAGGTTACTGCCAACGAACGGTTTAACCTAGAAGAACGAAATTTGGCAAGCCAAGTGGGATTGGTATACTGATCATTACCTGAAAGTATCATCAAGATTGGGTGAAAAAGTGTTTGCTAAGATTTCAGGCAACTAGTATTTTTTTGGAAGCTTGGCAGGCCCTTTCCATGAAAGTGATTCTCGCCAGTCTCTTCTTAGGGCTACAACAACAGCAAACAAACCATAGAGATAGAACTTGAAACTGCTTTATTGTGTCAAGTTTCAAAGAGCTAGCACTAACCATGTTTGATTTAGAGTTCCAAATACATGTATCCCTATAGGAGAAAACCTCAAAATGAAACCGGTTACTGCCAACGAACGGTTTAACCTAGAAGAACGAAATTTGGCGAGCCAAGTGGGATTGGTGTACTGATCATTACCTGAAAGTTTCATCAAGATTGGGTGAAAAAGTGTGTGCTGAGATTTCAGGCAACTCGTAGTTTTTGGGAAGCTTGGCAGGCCCTTTCCATGAAAGTGATTCTCGCCAGTCTCTGCTTAGGGCTACATCAACAGCAAACAAACCATAGAGATAGAAATTGAAACTGCTTTATTGTGTCAAGTTTCAAAGAGCTAGCACAAACCGTGTTTGATTTAGAGTTCCAAATACATGTATCCCTATAGGAGAAAAGAGAGTGAAACCTCAAAATGAAACCGGTTACTGCCAACGAACGGTTTAAAATAGAAGAACGAAATTTGTCTAGCCAAGTGGGATTGGTGTACTGATCATTACCTGAAAGTTTCATTAAGATTGGGTGAAAAAGTGTTTGCTGAGATTTCAGGCAACTCGTAGTTTTTTGGAAGCTTGGCAGGCGCTTTCCATGAAAGTGATTCTCGACAGTAGCGGCTTAGGGCTACATCAACAGCAAACAAACCATAGAGATAGAACATGAAACTGCTTTATTGTGTCAAGTTTCAAAGAGCTAGCACAAACCGTGTTTGATTTAGAGTTCCAAATACATGTATCCCTATAGGAGAAAACAGAGTGAAACCTCAAAATGAAACCGGTTACTGCCAACGAACGGTTTAACCTAGAAGAACGAAATTTGGCGAGCCAAGTGGGATTGGTGTACTGATCATTACCTGAAAGTTTCATCAAGATTGGGTGAAAAAGTGTGTGCTGAGATTTCAGGCAACTCGTAGTTTTTTAGAAGCTTGACAGGCCCTTTCCATGAAAGTGATTCTCGCCAGTCTCTGCTTAGGGCTACATCAACAGCAAACAAACCATAGAGATAGAAGTTGAAACTTCTATATTGTGTCAAGTTTCAAAGAGCTAGCACAAACCGTGTTTGATTTAGAGTTCCAAATACATATATCCCTATAGGAGAAAACAGAGTGAAACCTCAAAATGAAACCGGTTACTGCCAACGAACGGTTTAACCTAGAAGAACGAAATTTGGCGAGCCAAGTGGGATTGGTGTACTGATCATTACCTGAAAGTTTCATCAAGATTGGGTGAAAAAGTGTGTGCTGAGATTTCAGGCAACTCGTAGTTTTTTGGAAGCTTGGCAGGCCCTTTCCATGAAAGTGATTCTCGCCAGTCTCTGCTTAGGGCTACATCAACAGCAAACAAACCATAGAGATAGAAGTTGAAACTGCTTTATTGTGTCAAGTTTCAAAGAGCTAGCACAAACCGTGTTTGATTTAGATTTCCAAATACATGTATCCCTATCGGAGAAAACAGAGTGAAACCTCAAAATGAAACCGGTTACTGCCAACGAACGGTTTAACCTAGAAGAACGAACTTTGGCGAGCCAAGTGGGATTGGTGTACTGATCATTACCTGAAAGTTTCATCAAGATTGGGTGAAAAAGTGTGTGCTGAGATTTCAGGCAACTCGTAGTTTTTTGGAAGCTTGGCAGGCCCTTTCCATGAAAGTGATTCTCGCCAGTCTCTGCTTAGGGCTACATCAACAGCAAACAAACCATAGAGATAGAACTTGAAACTGCTTTATTGTGTCAAGTTTCAAAGAGCTAGCACAAACCGTGTTTGATTTAGAGTTCCAAATACATGTATCCCTATAGGAGAAAACAGAGTGAAACCTCAAAATGAAACCGGTTACTGCCAACGAACGGTTTAACCTAGAAGAACAAAATTTGGCGAGCCAAGTGGGATTGTTGTACTGATCATTACCTGAAAGTTTCATCAAGATTGGGTGAAAAAGGGTGTGCTGAGATTTCAGGCAACTTGTAGTTTTTTGGAAGCTTGGCAGGCCCTTTCCATGAAAGTGATTCTCGCCAGTCTCTGCTTAGGGCTACATCAACAGCAAACAAACCATAGAGATTGAAGTTGAAACTGCTTTATTGTGTCAAGTTTCAAAGAGCTAGCACAAACCATGTTTGATTTAGAGTTCCAAATACATGTATCCCTATAGGAGAAAACAGAGTGAAACCTCAAAATGAAACCGGTTACTGCCAACGAACGGTTTAACCTAGAAGAACGAAATTTGGCGAGCCAAGTGGGATTGGTGTACTGATCATTACCTGAAAGTTTCATCAAGATTGGGTGAAAAAGTGTGTGCTGAGATTTCAGGCAACTCGTAGTTTTTTGGAAGCTTGGCAGGCCCTTTCCATGAAAGTGATTCTCGCCAGTCTCTGCTTAGGGCTACATCAACAGCAAACAAACCATAGAGATAGAAATTGAAACTGCTTTATTGTGTCAAGTTTCAAAGAGCTAGCACAAACCGTGTTTGATTTAGAGTTCCAAATACATGTATCCCTATAGGAGAAAAGAGAGTGAAACCTCAAAATGAAACCGGTTACTGCCAACGAACGGTTTAACCTAGAAGAACGAAATTTGTCGAGCCAAGTGGGATTGGTGTACTGATCATTACCTGAAAGTTTCATTAAGATTGGGTGAAAAAGTGTTTGCTGAGATTTCAGGCAACTCGTAGTTTTTTGGAAGCTTGGCAGGCGCTTTCCATGAAAGTGATTCTCAACAGTAGCGGCTTAGGGCTACATCAACAGCAAACAAACCATAGAGATAGAACTTGAAACTGCTTTATTGTGTCAAGTTTCAAAGAGCTAGCACAAACCGTGTTTGATTTAGAGTTCCAAATACATGTATCCCTATAGGAGAAAACAGAGTGAAACCTCAAAATGAAACCGGTTACTGCCAACGAACGGTTTAACCTAGAAGAACGAAATTTGGCGAGCCAAGTGGGATTGGTGTACTGATCATTACCTGAAAGTTTCATCAAGATTGGGTGAAAAAGTGTGTGCTGAGATTTCAGGCAACTCGTAGTTTTTTGGAAGCTTGACAGGCCCTTTCCATGAAAGTGATTCTCGCCAGTCTCTGCTTAGGGCTACATCAACAGCAAACAAACCATAGAGATAGAAGTTGAAACTTCTATATTGTGTCAAGTTTCAAAGAGCTAGCACAAACCGTGTTTGATTTAGAGTTCCAAATACATGTATCCCTATAGGAGAAAACAGAGTGAAACCTCAAAATGAAACCGGTTACTGCCAACGAACGGTTTAACCTAGAAGAACAAAATTTGGCGAGCCAAGTGGGATTGGTGTACTGATCATTACCTGAAAGTTTCATCAAGATTGGGTGAAAAAGTGTGTGCTGAGATTTCAGGCAACTCGTAGTTTTTTGGAAGCTTGGCAGGCCCTTTCCATGAAAGTGATTCTCGCCAGTCTCTGCTTAGGGCTACATCAACAGCAAACAAACCATAGAGATAGAAGTTGAAACTGCTTTATTGTGTCAAGTTTCAAAGAGCTAGCACAAACCGTGTTTGATTTAGAGTTCCAAATACATGTATCCCTATAGGAGAAAACAGAGTGAAACCTCAAAATGAAACCGGTTACTGCCAACGAACGGTTTAACCTAGAAGAACGAAATTTGTCGAGCCAAGTGGGATTGGTGTACTGATCATTACCTGAAAGTTTCATCAAGATTGGGTGAAAAAGTGTGTGCTGAGATTTCAGGCAACTCGTAGTTTTTTGGAAGCTTGGCAGGCCCTTTCCATGAAAGTGATTCTCGCCAGTCTCTGCTTAGGGCTACATCAACAGCAAACAAACCATAGAGATAGAACTTGAAACTGCTTTATTGTGTCAAGTTTCAAAGAGCTAGCACAAACCGTGTTTGATTTAGAGTTCCAAATACATGTATCCCTATAGGAGAAAACAGAGTGAAACCTCAAAATGAAACCGGTTACTGCCAACGAACGGTTTAACCTAGAAGAACAAAATTTGGCGAGCCAAGTGGGATTGGTGTACTGATCATTACCTGAAAGTTTCATCAAGATTGGGTGAAAAAGTGTGTGCTGAGATTTCAGGCAACTTGTAGTTTTTTGGAAGCTTGGCAGGCCCTTTCCATGAAAGTGATTCTCGCCAGTCTCTGCTTAGGGCTACATCAACAGCAAACAAACCATAGAGATTGAAGTTGAAACTGCTTTATTGTGTCAAGTTTCAAAGAGCTAGCACAAACCGTGTTTGATTTAGAGTTCCAAATACATGTATCCCTATAGGAGAAAACAGAGTGAAACCTCAAAATGAAACCGGTTACTGCCAACGAACGGTTTAACCTAGAAGAACGAAATTTGGCGAGCCAAGTGGGATTGGTGTACTGATCATTACCTGAAAGTTTCATCAAGATTGGGTGAAAAAGTGTGTGCTGAGATTTCAGGCAACTCGTAGTTTTTTGGAAGCTTGGCAGGCCCTTTCCATGAAAGTGATTCTCGCCAGTCTCTGCTTAGGGCTACATCAACAGCAAACAAACCATAGAGATAGAAATTGAAACTGCTTTATTGTGTCAAGTTTCAAAGAGCTAGCACAAACCGTGTTTGATTTAGAGTTCCAAATACATGTATCCCTATAGGAGAAAAGAGAGTGAAACCTCAAAATGAAACCGGTTACTGCCAACGAACGGTTTAACCTAGAAGAACGAAATTTGTCGAGCCAAGTGGGATTGGTGTACTGATCATTACCTGAAAGTTTCATTAAGATTGGGTGAAAAAGTGTTTGCTGAGATTTCAGGCAACTCGTAGTTTTTTGGAAGCTTGGCAGGCGCTTTCCATGAAAGTGATTCTCGACAGTAGCGGCTTAGGGCTACATCAACAGCAAACAAACCATAGAGATAGAACTTGAAACTGCTTTATTGTGTCAAGTTTCAAAGAGCTAGCACAAACCGTGTTTGATTTAGAGTTCCAAATACATGTATCCCTATAGGAGAAAACAGAGTGAAACCTCAAAATGAAACCGGTTACTGCCAACGAACGGTTTAACCTAGAAGAACGAAATTTGGCGAGAAAAGTGGGATTGGTGTACTGATCATTACCTGAAAGTTTCATCAAGATTGGGTGAAAAAGTGTGTGCTGAGATTTCAGGCAACTCGTAGTTTTTTGGAAGGTTGACAGGCCCTTTCCATGAAAGTGATTCTCGCCAGTCTCTGCTTAGGGCTACATCAACAGCAAACAAACCATAGAGATAGAAGTTGAAACTTCTATATTGTGTCAAGTTTCAAAGAGCTAGCACAAACCGTGTTTGATTTAGAGTTCCAAATACATGTATCCCTATAGGAGAAAACAGAGTGAAACCTCAAAATGAAACCGGTTACTGCCAACGAACGGTTTAACCTAGAAGAACAAAATTTGGCGAGCCAAGTGGGATTGGTGTACTGATCATTACCTGAAAGTTTCATCAAGATTGGGTGAAAAAGTGTGTGCTGAGATTTCAGGCAACTCGTAGTTTTTTGGAAGCTTGGCAGGCCCTTTCCATGAAAGTGATTCTCGCCAGTCTCTGCTTAGGGCTACATCAACAGCAAACAAACCATAGAGATAGAAGTTGAAACTTCTATATTGTGTCAAGTTTCAAAGAGCTAGCACAAACCGTGTTTGATTTAGAGTTCCAAATACATGTATCCCTATAGGAGAAAACAGAGTGAAACCTCAAAATGAAACCGGTTACTGCCAACGAACGGTTTAACCTAGAAGAACAAAATTTGGCGAGCCAAGTGGGATTGGTGTACTGATCATTACCTGAAAGTTTCATCAAGATTGGGTGAAAAAGTGTGTGCTGAGATTTCAGGCAACTTGTAGTTTTTTGGAAGCTTGGCAGGCCCTTTCCATGAAAGTGATTCTCGCCAGTCTCTGGTTAGGGCTACATCAACAGCAAACAAACCATAGAGATAGAAGTTGAAACTGCTTTATTGTGTCAAGTTTCAAAGAGCTAGCACAAACCGTGTTTGATTTAGAGTTCCAAATACATGTATCCCTATAGGAGAAAACAGAGTGAAACCTCAAAATGAAACCGGTTACTGCCAACGAACGGTTTAACCTAGAAGAATGAAATTTGGCGAGCCAAGTGGGATTGGTGTACTGATCATTACCTGAAAGTTTCATCAAGATTGGGTGAAAAATTGTGTGCTGAGATTTCAGGCAACTCGTAGTTTTTTGGAAGCTTGGCAGGCCCTTTCCATGAAAGTGATTCTCGCCAGTCTCTGCTTAGGGCTACATCAACAGCAAACAAACCATAGAGATAGAAATTGAAACTGCTTTATTGTGTCAAGTTTCAAAGAGCTAGCACAAACCGTGTTTGATTTAGAGTTCCAAATACATGTATCCCTATAGGAGAAAAGAGAGTGAAACCTCAAAATGAAACCGGTTACTGCCAACGAACGGTTTAACCTAGAAGAACGAAATTTGTCGAACCAAGTGGGATTGGTGTACTGATCATTACCTGAAAGTTTCATTAAGATTGGGTGAAAAAGTGTTTGCTGAGATTTCAGGCAACTCGTAGTTTTTTGGAAGCTTGGCAGGCGCTTTCCATGAAAGTGATTCTCGACAGTAGCGGCTTAGGGCTACATCAACAGCAAACAAACCATAGAGATAGAACTTGAAACTGCTTTATTGTGTCAAGTTTCAAAGAGCTAGCACAAACCGTGTTTGATTTAGAGTTCCAAATACATGTATCCCTATAGGAGAAAACAGAGTGAAACCTCAAAATGAAACCGGTTACTGCCAACGAACGGTTTAACCTAGAAGAACGAAATTTGGCGAGCCAAGTGGGATTGGTGTACTGATCATTACCTGAAAGTTTCATCAAGATTGGGTGAAAAAGTGTGTGCTGAGATTTCAGGCAACTCGTAGTTTTTTGGAAGCTTGACAGGCGCTTTCCATGAAAGTGATTCTCGACAGTAGCGGCTTAGGGCTACATCAACAGCAAACAAACCATAGAGATAGAACTTGAAACTGCTTTATTGTGTCAAGTTTCAAAGAGCTAGCACAAACCGTGTTTGATTTAGAGTTCCAAATACATGTATCCCTATAGGAGAAAACAGAGTGAAACCTCAAAATGAAACCGGTTACTGCCAACGAACGGTTTAACCTAGAAGAACGAAATTTGGCGAGCCAAGTGGGATTGGTGTACTGATCATTACCTGAAAGTTTCATCAAGATTGGGTGAAAAAGTGTGTGCTGAGATTTCAGGCAACTCGTAGTTTTTTGGAAGCTTGACAGGCCCTTTCCATGAAAGTGATTCTCGCCAGTCTCTGCTTAGGGCTACATCAACAGCAAACAAACCATAGAGATAGAAGTTGAAACTTCTATATTGTGTCAAGTTTCAAAGAGCTAGCACAAACCGTGTTTGATTTAGAGTTCCAAATACATGTATCCCTATAGGAGAAAACAGAGTGAAACCTCAAAATGAAACCGGTTACTGCCAACGAACGGTTTAACCTAGAAGAACAAAATTTGGCGAGCCAAGTGGGATTGGTGTACTGATCATTACCTGAAAGTTTCATCAAGATTGGGTGAAAAAGTGTGTGCTGAGATTTCAGGCAACTCGTAGTTTTTTGGAAGCTTGGCAGGCCCTTTCCATGAAAGTGATTCTCGCCAGTCTCTGCTTAGGGCTACATCAACAGCAAACAAACCATAGAGATAGAACTTGAAACTGCTTTATTGTGTCAAGTTTCAAAGAGCTAGCACAAACCGTGTTTGATTTAGAGTTCCAAATACATGTATCCCTATAGGAGAAAACAGAGTGAAACCTCAAAATGAAACCGGTTACTGCCAACGAACGGTTTAACCTAGAAGAACGAAATTTGGCGAGCCAAGTGGGATTGGTGTACTGATCATTACCTGAAAGTTTCATCAAGATTGGGTGAAAAAGTGTGTGCTGAGATTTCAGGCAACTCGTAGTTTTTTGGAAGCTTGACAGGCCCTTTCCATGAAAGTGATTCTCGCCAGTCTCTGCTTAGGGCTACATCAACAGCAAACAAACCATAGAGATAGAAGTTGAAACTTCTATATTGTGTCAAGTTTCAAAGAGCTAGCACAAACCGTGTTTGATTTAGAGTTCCAAATACATGTATCCCTATAGGAGAAAACAGAGTGAAACCTCAAAATGAAACCGGTTACTGCCAACGAACGGTTTAACCTAGAAGAACAAAATTTGGCGAGCCAAGTGGGATTGGTGTACTGATCATTACCTGAAAGTTTCATCAAGATTGGGTGAAAAAGTGTGTGCTGAGATTTCAGGCAACTCGTAGTTTTTTGGAAGCTTGGCAGGCCCTTTCCATGAAAGTGATTCTCGCCAGTCTCTGCTTAGGGCTACATCAACAGCAAACAAACCATAGAGATAGAAGTTGAAACTGCTTTATTGTGTCAAGTTTCAAAGAGCTAGCACAAACCGTGTTTGATTTAGAGTTCCAAATACATGTATCCCTATAGGAGAAAACAGAGTGAAACCTCAAAATGAAACCGGTTACTGCCAACGAACGGTTTAACCTAGAAGAATGAAATTTGTCGAGCCAAGTGGGATTGGTGTAATGAACATTACCTGAAAGTTTCATCAAGATTGGGTGAAAAAGTGTGTGCTGAGATTTCAGGCAACTTGTAGATTTTTGGAAGCTTGGCAGGCCCTTTCCATGAAAGTGATTCTCGCCAGTCTCTGCTTAGGGCTACATCAACAGCAAACAAACCATAGAGATAGAAATTGAAACTGCTTTATTGTGTCAAGTTTCAAAGAGCTAGCACAAACCGTGTTGATTTAGAGTTCCAAATACATGTATCCCTATAGGAGAAAACAGAGTGAAACCTCAAAATGAAACCGGTTACTGCCAACGAACGGTTTAAACCTAGAAGAACGAAATTTGTCGAGCCAAGTGGGATTTGTGTACTGATCATTACCTGAAAGTTTCATTAAGATTGGGTGAAAAAGTGTTTGCTGAGATTACAGGCAACTCGTAGTTTTTTGGAAGCTTGGCAGGCCCTTTCCATGAAAGTGATTCTCGACAGTAGCGGCTAAGGGCTACATCAACAGCAAACAAACCATAGAAATAGAACTTGAAACTGCTTTATTGTGTCAAGTTTCAAAAAGCTAGCACAAACCGTGTTTGATTTAGAGTTCCAAATACATGTATCCCTATAGGAGAAAACAGAGTGAAACCTCAAAATGAAACCGGTTACTGCCAACGAATGGTTTAACCAAGAAGAACGAAATTTGGCGAGCCAAGTGGGATTGGTGTACTGATCATTACCTGAAAGTTTCATCAAGATTGGGTGAAAAAGTGTTTGCTGAGATTTCAGGCAACTCGTAGTTTTTTGGAAGCTTGGCAGGCCCTTTCCATGAAAGTGATTTTCGCCAGTCTCTGCTTAGGGCTACATCAACAGCAAACAAAGCACAGAAATAGAAGTTGAAACTTCTATATTGTGTCAAGTTTCAAAGAGCTAGCACAAACCGTGTTTGATTTAGAGTTCCAAATACATGTATCCCTATAGGAGAAAACAGAGTGAAACCTCAAAATGAAACCGGTTACTGCGAACGAACGGTTTAACCTAGAAGAACAAAATTTGGCGAGCCAAGTGGGATTGGTGTACTGATCATTACCTGAAAGTTTCATCAAGATTGGGTGAAAAAGTGTGTGCTGAGATTTCAGGCAACTCGTAGTTTTTTGGAAGCTTGGCAGGCCCTTTCCATGAAAGTGATTCTCGCCAGTCTCTGCTTAGGGCTACATCAACAGCAAACAAACCATAGAGATAGAACTTGAAACTGCTTTATTGTGTCAAGTTTCAAAGAGCTAGCACTAACCATGTTTGATTTAGAGTTCCAAATACATGTATCCCTATAGGAGAAAACCTCAAAATGAAACCGGTTACTGCCAACGAACGGTTTAACCTAGAAGAACGAAATTTGTCGAGCCAAGTGGGATTGGTGTACTGATCATTACCTGAAAGTTTCATCAAGATTGGGTGAAAAAGTGTGTGCTGAGATTTTTGGCAACTCGTAGTTTTTTGGAAGCTTGGCAGGCCCTTTCCATGAAAGTGATTCTCGCCAGTCTCTGCTTAGGGCTACATCAACAGCAAACAAACCATAGAGATAGAACTTGAAACTGCTTTATTTTGTCAAGTTTCAAAGAGCTAGCACAAACCGTGTTTGATTTAGAGTTCCAAATACATGTATCCCTATAGGAGAAAACAGAGTGAAACCTCAAAATGAAACCAGTTACTGCCAACGAACGGTTTAACCTAGAAGAACGAAATTTGGCGAGCCAAGTGGGATTGGTGTACTGATCATCACCTGAAAGTTTCATCAAGATTGGGTGAAAAAGTGTTTGCTGAGATTTCAGGCAACTCGTAGTTTTTTGGAAGCTTGGCAGGCCCTTTCCATGAAAGTGATTCTCGCCAGTCTCTGCTTAGGGCTACATCAACAGCAAACAAACCATAGAGATAGAACTTGAAACTGCTTTATTGTGTCAAGTTTCAAAGAGCTAGCACAAACCGTGTTTGATTTAGAGTTCCAAATACATGTATCCCTATAGGAGAAAACAGAGTGAAAACTCAAAATGGAACCGGTTACTGCCAACGAACGGTTTAACCTAGAAGAACGAAATTTGGCGAGCCAAGTGGGATTGGTGTACTGATCGTTACCTGACAGTTTCATCAAGATTGGGTGAAAAAGTGTGTGCTGAGAATTCAGGCAACTCGTAATTTTTTGGAAGCTTGGCAGGCCCTTTCCTTGAAAGTTATTCTCGCCAGTCTCTGCTTAGGGCTACATCAACAGCAAACAAACCATAGAGATAGAACTTGAAACTGCTTTATTGTGTCAAGTTTCAAAGAGCTAGCACTAACCGTGTTTGATTTAGAGTTCCAAATACATGTATCCCTATAGGAGAAAACAGAGTGAAACCTCAAAATGAAACCGGTTACTGCCAACGAACGGTTTAACCTAGAAGAACGAAATTTGGCGAGCCAAGTGGGATTGGTGTACTGATTATTACCTGAAAGTTTCATCAAGATTGGGTGAAAAAGTGTGTGCTGAGATTTCAGGCAACTCGTAGTTTTTTGGAAGCTTGGCAGGCCCTTTCCATGAAAGTGATTCTCGCCAGTCTCTGCTTAGGGCTACATCAACAGCAAACAAACCATAGAGATAGAACTTGAAACTGCTTTATTGTGTCAAGTTTCAAAGAGCTAGCACAAACCGTGTTTGATTTAGAGTTCCAAATACATGTATCCCTATAGGAGAAAACAGAGTGAAACCTCAATATGAAACCGGTTACTTCCAACGAACGGTTTAACCTAGAAGAACGAAATTTGGCGAGCCAAGTGGGATTGGTGTACTGATCATTACCTGAAAGTTTCATCAAGATTGGGTGAAAAAGTGTGTGCTGAGATTTCAGGCAACTCATACTTTTTTGGAAGCTTGGCAGGCCCTTTCCATGAAAGTGATTCTCGCCAGTCTCTGCTTAGGGCTACATCAACAGCAAACAAACCATAGAGATAGAACTTGAAACTGCTTTATTGTGTCAAGTTTCAAAGAGCTAGCACAAACCGTGTTTGATTTAGAGTTCCAAATACATGTATCCCTATAGGAGAAAACAGAGTGAAACCTCAAAATGAAACCGGTTACTGCCAACGAACGGTTTAACCTAGAAGAACAAAATTTGGCGAGCCAAGTGGGATTGGTGTACTGATCATTACCTGAAAGTTTCATCAAGATTGGGTGAAAAAGTGTGTGCTGAGATTTCAGGCAACTCGTAGTTTTTTGGAAGCTTGGCAGGCCCTTTCCATGAAAGTGATTCTCGCCAGTCTCTGCTTAGGGCTACATCAACAGCAAACAAACCATAGAGATAGAAATTGAAACTGCTTTATTGTGTCAAGTTTCAAAGAGCTAGCACAAACCGTGTTTGATTTAGAGTTCCAAATACATGTATCCCTATAGGAGAAAAGAGAGTGAAACCTCAAAATGAAACCGGTTACTGCCAACGAACGGTTTAACCTAGAAGAACGAAATTTGTCGAGCCAAGTGGGATTGGTGTACTGATCATTACCTGAAAGTTTCATTAAGATTGGGTGAAAAAGCGTTTGCTGAGATTTCAGGCAACTCGTAGTTTTTTGGAAGTTTGGCAGGCCCTTTCCATGAAAGTGATTGTCGCCAGTCTCTGCTTAGGGCTACATCAACAGCAAACAAACCATAGAGATAGAACTTGAAACTGCTTTATTGTGTCAAGTTTCAAAGAGCTAGCACAAACCGTGTTTGATTTAGAGTTCCAAATACATGTATCCCTATAGGAGAAAACAGACTGAAACCTCAAAATGAAACCGGTTACTGCCAACGAACGGTTTAACCTAGAAGAACGAAATTTGGCGAGCCAAGTGGGATTGGTGTACTGATCATTACCTGAAAGTTTCATCAAGATTGGGTGAAAAAGTGTGTGCTGAGATTTCAGGCAACTCGTAGTTTTTTGGAAGCTTGGCAGGCCCTTTCCATGAAAGTGATTCTCGCCAGTCTCTGCTTAGGGCTACATCAACAGCAAACAAACCATAGAGATAGAAGTTGAAACTTCTATATTGTGTCAAGTTTCAAAGAGCTAGCACAAACCGTGTTTGATTTAGAGTTCCAAATACATGTATCCCTATAGGAGAAAACCTCAAAATGAAACCAGTTACTGCCAACGAACGGTTTAACCTAGAAGAACGAAATTTGGCGAGCCAAGTGGGATTGGTGTACTGATCATTACCTGAAAGTTTCATCAAGATTGGGTGAAAAAGTGTGTGCTGAGATTTCAGGCAACTCGTAGTTTTTTGGAATCTTGGCAGGCCCTTTCCATGAAAGTGATTCTCGCCAGTCTCTGCTTAGGGCTACATCAACAGCAAACAAACCATAGAGATAGAACTTGAAACTGCTTTATTGTGTCAAGTTTCAAAGAGCTAGCACAAACCGTGTTTGATTTAGAGTTCCAAATACATGTATCCCTATAGGAGAAAACAGAGTGAAACCTCAAAATGAAACCGGTTACTGCCAACGAACGGTTTA
>NW_027525092.1:0-23926 GCF_052094955.1 Ictidomys tridecemlineatus
GAAGAGCTTAGAGACTGCCGTACAGAAGGACTGTTACAGAGCAGAGTTTCTAGACGGTGTGCAGAAGGACCTTTGCAGAGAGCAGATGCTTGAGACTGAGATGCAGAAGGATTGTTACAGAGAGCAGAGATTGGAGACTGGGGTGCAGAAGGACAATTGCAGAGAGCAAAAGATGGAGACTGAGGTGCAGAACGACTTTTACAGAGAGCAGAGTTTGAAGACTGGGGTGCAGAAGGCCTGTTACAGAGAGCAGCGTTTGGAGAATGGGTTGCAGAAGGATCTTACAGAGAGCAGAGGTTGGAGACTGAGGTGCAGAAAGATCATTTCTGAGTGCAGAGGTTGGAGACTAGGGTGCAAAAGGATTCTTACAGAGAGCAGAGGATGGAGAGTGGGGTGCAAAAAGATCGTTGCAGAGAGCAGAGGTTAAAGAATGAGGTGCAGAAGGATCGCTACAGAGAGCAGAGTTTGGAGACCTGGGTGCAGCAGGACAGTTACAGAGAGCACAGGTTGGAGAATTCGGTTCAGAAGAAATGTTGCAGAGAGCAGAGGTTGGAGACTGGGGTGCTAAGTACTGTAGCAGAGAGCAGAGGTTGGAGAATGGGGTGCAGAAGAAATGTTGCAGAGAGCAGTTGTTGGAGACTGGAATGTAGAAGAATCGTTGCAGAGAGCAGAGGTTGGAGACTGCGGTTTAAAAGGACTGTTGCAGAGATCAGAGTTTGGAGAGTGAGGTTCAGAAGGATCGTTGCAGAGAGAAGAGGTTGGAGGCTGGGGTGCAGAAGGCCTGTTACAGAGAGCAGAGGTTGGAGACTGGGGTGCAGTAGGATTGTTTCAGATAGCACAGTTTGGAGACTCGGGTGCAGAAGGATTGTTGCAGACAGCAGAGGTTTCATACTGAGGCTTAGAAGGACTGTTATAGAGAGCAGAGTTTGGAATCTGAGGTGCAGAAAAACTGTTACAGAAAGCAGAGGTTGGCAATTGCGGTTCAGAAGGATCGTTATAGAGAGAAGAGGTTGGAGACTGCAGTACAGAAGAACTGTTAGAAAGAGCAGAGTTTGGAGACTTTGGTGCAGAAGGACCGTTGTAGAGAGCAGACGTTGGAGACTGAGGTGCAGAAGGATTTATACAGAGAGCAGAGGTTGGAGACTGCGGTACAGAAGAACCATTACAGAGAGCTAAGGTTGGAGACTGATGTGCAGAAGAACTTTTAGAGAGAGCAGAGGTTGGATTCTGGGGTGCAGAAAGACTGTTACAGAGAGGAAGGGTTGGAGAAAGGGATGCAAAAAAATCTTACAGAGAGCAGAGTCTCGAGACTGGGGTGCAGAAGGACTGTAGCAGAGAGCAGAGGTAGGAGACTGAGGTTCAGAAGGATCGTTTCAGAGAAAAGAGTTTGGAGACTGGAGTGCAGAAAGACTGTTACAGAGAGCAGAGATTCGAGATTGGCTTTCAGAAGAACTGTTACAGAGAGCAGAGGTTGGAGACTTGGGTACAGTAAGCCTGTTACAGAGAGCAGAGGTTAGAGACTGAGGTGCAGAAGGACTTTTACAGTGAGCAGAGGTTGGAGACTGAGGTGCAGCAGGATTGGTACAGAGAGAAGTGTTTGGAGACTAGGTGTAGAAGGACTGTTACAGAGTGCAGAGATTGGAAACTGTGGTGCAGAAGGATCGTTGCAGAGAGCAGAAATTGGAAACTGAGGTGCAGAAAGATCGTTACACAGAGCAGAGGTTGGAGACTGAGGTGCAGAAGGATTGCTACAGAGAGCAGAGTTTGGAGACCTGGGTGCAGTAGGATAGTTACAGAGAGCACAGGTTGGAGACTGGGGTGTAGAAGAAATGTTGAAGAGAGCAGAGGTTGGAGACTGGGGTGCAGAAGGACTGTAGCAGAGAGTAGAAGTTGGAGACTGGTGTGTAGAAGGACTTTTGCACAGAACAGAGGTTGGAGACTGGGGTGCAGAATGACTGTTGCGGAGAGCAGAGTTTGGAGACTGAGGTGCAGAAGGACTGTTACAGAGAGCATAGGTTTTAGGCTGAAGTGCAGAATAACTGATACGGTAAGTAGAGTTTGGAGACTGGGGTTCAGAAGGACTGTTACAGAGAGCAGAGTTTGTAGCCTGGGGTGCAGAAGGACTGCTGCATAGAACAGATGTTGGATACTGGTATGCAGAAGGGCCGTTGCAGAGAGATGAGGGTGGAGACTGAGATGCAGAATGACTGTTACAGAGAGCAAAGTTAAAAGAAGGGGTGCAGAAGGATCTTACAGAGAGCAGATGTTTGAGACTTAGGGGCAGAAGGACTGTTGCAGAGAGCAGAGGTTGGAGACTGAGGTGCAGAAGAATCGTTGCAGAGAGAAGAGTTCGGAGACTGGGGTGTAGAAGGCCTGTTACAGAGAGCACTTTGGAGACTGGGGTTTAGAAGGATTGTTGCAGAGAGCAGAGGTTTCAGACTGAGGCTTAGAAGGACTGTTACAGAGAGCAGAGGTTGGAGACTCAGGTGCAGAAGGATTGTTTCAGAAAGCAGAGGTTGGCAATTGGGGTGCAGAAGTACCGTTATAGAGAGAAGAAGTTGGAGACTGCGGTACAGAAGGACTGTTACAGAGAGCAGACATTGGAGACACAGGTGCAGAAAGATTGTTACAGAGAGCATAGATTGGAGACTGGGATGCAGAAGGACCATTACAGAGAGCAAAGAATGGAGACTGAGGTGCAGAAGGACTTTTACAGAGAGCAGAGGTTGGAGACTGAGGTACAGAAGGATCGTTGCAGAGAGAAGAGTTTGGAGACTGGGGTGCAGAAGGACTGTTACAGAAAGCAGAGTTTTGCAATAGGGGAGGAGATGAACCGTTACAAAGACAAGAGGTTGGAGACTGCAATACAAAAGGTCTTTTACAGAGAGCAGAGTTTGGAGACTGGGTAGAAGAAGGATCGTTGCAGAGAGCAGATGTTGGAGACTAGGCTGCAGAAGGACTATAACAGAGAGCACAGGTTGGAGACTGTGGTGCAGAAGAAATGTTGCAGAGAGCAGAGTTAGGAGACTTGGGTGCAGAAGGACTGATACAGACAGCATGGGTTGGAGACTGGGGTGCAGAAGGACTGTTTCAGAGAGCAGAGTTTGGAAACTAAGGTGCAGAAGGATCGATACACAGAGCAGAGTTTGGTAACTGGGGTGCAGAAGAACTGTTGCAGAGAGCAGAGTTTGGTGACTGGGGTGCAGAAAGACTGTTACATAGAGAAGAGGATTGAGACTGGGATGCAGAAGGACTGTTTCTGAGAGCCGTGGTTTGAGACTGAGGTAAAGAAGGATCGCTGCAGAGAGAAGAGGTTGGAGACTAGGGTGCAAAAGGCCTGTTACAGAGAGCAGAAATTGGAGAACAGGGTGCAGAAGGCCTGTTACAGAGAGCAGAGTTTGCAGACTGGGGTGCAGAAGGACTGTTGCAGAGAGCAGAGATTGGAGCCTGGGGTGCTAAGGACTGTTGCAGAGAACAGAGGTTGGAAAATGGGGTGCAGAAGGACCGTTGCAGAGAACAGAGGTTGGAGACTGTGGTACAGAAGAACTGTTACAGAGAGCAGATTTTGGAGCCTGGGATGCAGAACGATTGTTACAGATAGCACAGATTGGAGACTGGGGTGCAGACGCATTGTTGCAAAGAGCAGGGGTTTTAGACTGAGGCTTAGAAGGACTGTAACACAGAGCAGAGTTTGGAGTCTGAGGTGCAGTAGGACTGTTACAGAGAGCAGAGTTTGGAGACTGGGGTGCAGAAAGACTATTAAAGAGAGCAGAGGTTTTAGACTGAGGTGCAGAAAGATCATTTCTGAGAGCAGAGATTTGAGACTGAGGTGCAGAAAGAGTTTTAGAGAGAGGAGATATTGGAGACAGAGGTGCAAAAGGATTATTACAGATAGACGAGGAAGGAGACTGGGGTGCAGAAGGATCGTTGCAGAGAGCAGAGGTTGGAGAATGAGATCCAGAAGGATCGCTGCAGAGAGCAGAGGTTGGAGACTGGGGTGCAGCAGGACAGTTACACAGAGCAGAGTTTGGAGACTGAGGTGCCGAAGGATCGTTACAGAGAGAAGAGGTTCAGACTGAGGCTTAGAAGGACTGTTACAGAGAGCAGAGTTTGGAATCTGAGGTGCAGAAGGACTGTTACAGAAAGCAGAGGTTGGCAAATGAGGTGCAGAAGGACCATTATAGAGAGAAGAGGTTGGAGACTGCGGTACAGAATGACTGTTAGAGAGAGCAGAGTTTGGAGACTTTGGTGCAGAAGGACCGTTGTAGAGAGCAGATGTTGGAGACTAGGGTGCAGAAGGACTGTTACAGAGAGCAGACGTTTGAGACTAAGGTGAAGAAGATTGTTAGAGAGAGCAGAGGTTGGAGACTGGGGTGCAGAAGGAGTGTTAGAGAGAGAGGAGAGGTTGGAGAAAGGGATGCAAAAGAATCTTACAGAGAGCAGAGTCTGGATACTGGGGTGCAGAAAAACTGTTGCAGAGATCAGAGGTTGGAGATTGAGGTGCAGAAGGATCGTTGGAGAGAGAAGTGTTTTGAGACTGCGGTGCAGAAAGACTGTTACACAGAGCAGAGATTCGAGATTGGGGTGCAGAAGAACTGTTACAGAGAGCAGAGGTTAAAGACTGGGGTGCAGAAACCTTGTTACAGAAAACAGAGGTTGGATACTGAGGTTTAGAAGGACTGTTACAGAGAGCAGAGTTTGGAGATTGAGGTGCAGAAGGATTGGTACAGAGAGAAGAGGTTGGAGACTGAGGTTTAGAAGCACTGTTGCAGAGGGCAGAGGTTAGAATCTGTGGTGTAGAAGGATCGTTGCAGAGAGCAGAGGTTGGAAACTGAGGTGAAGAAGAATCATTGCAGACAGCAGAGTTTGGAGACTGAGGTGCAGAAGGATCGTTACAGAGAGCAGAGGTTGGAGACTGGGATCAGAAAGACAGTTACATAGAGCACAGTTTGGAGACTAGGGTGTAGAAGAAATGTTGCAGTGAGCAGAGATTGGAGACTGGGGTGCTGAAGGCCTGTTACAGAGAGCAGATGTTGGAGACTGGGGTGCAGAAGGACTTTTACAGATAGCACAGTTTATAGACTGGGGTGCATAAGGATATTATAGAGAGCAGAGTTTGGAGACTGAGGTGCAGAAGGACTGTACAAAGAGCAGAATTTGGAGACTGTGTTGCAGAATGATTGTTGCAGAGAGCAGAGTTTTTAGACTTCTGTGCAGAAGGACTGTTGCAGAGAGCAGATGTTTGAGAGTGGGGTTCAGAAGGACTCTTTCAGAGAGCCGAACTTGGAGACTGGAGTGCAGAAGGTTTCTTGCAGGGAGCAGAGGTTGGAGACTGGGGTGCAGAAGGCCTGTTACAGATATCACAGTTTAGAGACTGGTGTGCAGAAGGATATTATAGAGAGCAGAGTTTGGAGACTGAGGTGCAGAAGAACTGTTACAGAGAGCAAAGGTTGGAGACTGGGGTGCAGAATGATTGTTGCAGAGAGCAGAGTTTTCAGACTGAGGTGCAGAAGGACTGTTGCAGAGAGCAGATGTTCGAAACTGGGGTGCAGAAAGAGTGTTTCAGAGAGTAGAACTTGGAGACTGGGGTGGACAAGGATTGTTGCAGGGAGCAGAGGTTGGAGACTGGGGTGCAGAAGGACTGTTATAGGGAGCAGAGGTTTTAGACTGGGGTGCAGAAGGCCTGGTACAGAGAGCAGAGCTTTGACACTATGGTGCAGAATGACTGCTGATAGCTTGTGAGCCTCCTTCTGGACACCTTCTTTTCCGCACAGTCCATCAGGCCCTCTCTCGTCACCCTGCTCTCTTTTGGCTTTATGAGCACCTGTGACTTCCACCATCACTCTAAGCCATTACTCCCAGGCCTATTCCCTGGGAACCTGTCCTGCTGCCTCCTGGAATCTCCTCGGGGAGACCCCGGAGGTACGCAGACTCCAGGCTCAACCTCCTTCCCTCCTTTTCTCTCCCCAGACACGCTCCTTCTCATTTTTTTATGTTTTAATGAGTGATCCCACTGCCACTCAGCTACCCCACAGACCAGGTGCCCTCTTGTGTCCTTGTCACCAGGACTTTAAAGTGCTCCAATCAGGGCTCCTCTTCAGAGCTTTTCCCCAAGCTCCAAATGTCACATCTTCAGTTACCAAATATTTCCTTTTAATCTTGTTTTGGCACCCAATTACTCTCCCAGACTACATGAAGGTATTCTAACAAAAGCACAAGGACTGTAGCGACTATTATGGCATAGAAATAAGGTATCCCCCCACCAAAAGCTCAGGGTCAGCCACAGTAGCAGTGTTCAGAGGTGAAATGATTAGACTGTGATACTTGTGACCTAATCTGTGGATCCATCCATTTTGTGGGTTAATTATCTGAAAGGCCCACTGTACTGAGAGGCTGTGGGAAAGTGGATTGTGGCCGGGGACATGCCCTGGGGAATCACATCTTGTCCCCTGCAAACTGTCTCCTCCCATCCCCTCCCCTACCCCAACCTTCTGACTGCCATGAGCTAGGGATGCTTTCCCCCTTGTTCCCTTCCACCTCGGTGTCCCACCTCATCTCAGGCAGGCAGCAATGGGTAAGCTGGCCCCAGACAAAACCTCCAGGCCAGGAGGCCAGAGTGCATCTCGCCCTCCGGGTTTTTCTGGTCAGGCCTGTGGTAACTGTGGCAACTGTGAACTGACCCAGGGAGTAGGTGTTATGAGTTGATTGGACCCACAACCGTTTTCTAAATCCAAAGATTCTGTCATTTTCAGAGCTCAAGCCATTTCATTCTGGATGGCCTGTTTTCAGCCTGCCCTCACCTAGAATGCAGTCTACTAGTGATTATTGAGATTCTCCAGCCATCCTGGTCCTGCCCATTTGCACACCACAGCTAGCTCCTAGGCAGCCAGACCCATGGACCTCCTTCTGCCCACTGAGGAGAGAAGAGAGATTTTCTGAGGACCCTGTTAGAAGTCCACTCTTATTTTTTTTAAAGACAACACTCAGAGGGCATGTTTCAGGCAGTCCTTCACATGCGGTCTTTGAGAAATCAGACTCACAATGATTTTTGTGATTCTCTCCCAGGCTCCAATAACCACCTCTCTACTCCCTACTTCTCTGAGATCAACTTTTTAGCTTCCACCAAGAAGTGAAAAACTGCTATTTCCCTTTATGTGTCTGGCTTATTTCACTTAATATAATGTCTCCCATGAGCTAGTTTTAAATAGAAACTGCACAACAAATTCTTTTATGACAGATTTAAATTTTATTCTGAAGAGATAATTCGAAATGGTCACATATGTTTATGTAGGAAAATGTTCATTAAAATATTTATAGGACTGGAAATGATCTGAATGTTTAGCCAAAGGGGAGAGATTAAGTTTATTTAAGAGAGATGTAAGTTTATTGATCATCTCAATAGATGGAGAAAAAGCATTTAACAAAATATAGCACCCCTACCTGTAAAAACAGTAGAAACACTAGGGACAGAAGGAACTTTGTAAAAGCATTGTAAAAGCTATCTATGCTAAACCCAAGGCAGCATCATTCTAAGTGGAGAAAGGTTGAAAGCATTCACTCTAAAAACTGGAAGCAGACAGGGTGCCCCCTCTTTCAACACTTTTATTAAACTTCATCTTTGAAATTGCCAGAGCCATTGGACAAAAAAAAAGAAATTAATGGTATACAAATAGGTCAAGAAGAATTCAAATCTCACTCTTTGCTGATAGGATCATGTCATGTTCTTAAATTTTTTATTAGAGCATAATAGTTATACATAGAAGTTGGGATGATTTTGAAAAGATCCTACGTGCATGGAATCTGATTTACTCCATTCAGTCCCCACCCCCATCTCCCTCCCCTTCCTGGCCTCATTCTCCTTTCTCTACTGATCTTTCTTTGGGTCATTTATCTGTTAATTTCGGACTGGTGCTTTCTACATATACATACAGGTGCAGTCCCCTGTTTTAGACTTCCATGTGCACATGACATGATCTGCATAAAGACTTTTCACATTTCCTCCCTCCCTAAACCTCTCTGCCTTCTCATTCTCCTTCTACTCCACTGATTTTCCCTGTATACTAAAGATAGCCAGTCCAACCCCACTTCATCAACTTCTTTCCTCTATTTTGCTCTGGCCCTGATAAATTCAGCATTGTACAGGAATAGTTAACTTCTGCCTTTCCGAACACAGAGATCAAGATTGATGTAAAATGAGAAAAACTCTACATTGGAAAACACTGAAGGCAACACCGACTGCTTCTGCAGATGATGACTCTGCTTTGTAAATTTTTTTCTTAATATTTGCAATGAAAATGAACTTCTCAAAAAATCCTATGTTTACATAAAAGGACAACAGGAGACAGAGATTACTGAGACAGTGAGAAATGACTTCACACCATGATGAGGTCAAATGGCTTTCTGTTGGCCTCTAGCAATTCTCTGGTTACTCCCACCCACAATCACCCCTGCAAATGTGTGCGGCTCCATGGGTCTGATTTCCTGAGACCAGTCCCACAGGTTATCAGTCTCCAGGCTGCTTTTCATTCGATAATATTTGCCATGTTGCTGCAGATTAACAAGCCTGTTTGGGATTCTCTCAGTTCATTTTCATCATGGTCTCTTTTTCTCTGTTTTGTAGGTTTGACAACATTGGAAATGAGCAATCAATCATTTATCACTGAATTCATCTTCTTGGGATTTTCCAACCACTCCAATATACAGGGCTGGTTCTTCCTGCTCTTTCTGGTCATTTACCTGACCACTCTTCTGAGGAACATGTTCATCATAGTGGCCACCAGGGTCAGTCCTGTTCTCCACACTCCAATGTAGATTTTCCTCAGCAATTTGAGCTTCTTGGACGTCTGCTACACATCCACCACCCTCCCAGTACTGCTGGTGAACTTCTTCTGGGAGAAGAAGGCCATTTCTTATGTGGGCTGCCTATCCCAGATCTTATTCTTGGTGACAAGTGCTGGCACAGAAGGCTTCTTACTGGCTGTGTGGCCAGTATGACTGCTGTGTGGCCACCTGCTGTCCTCCTCATTACCCAGTCATCATGAGTGTGAAGGTTTGTGTTAGTCTGGTGACTGGGTCCTGGCTGTGTGGGCTGGTGAATTTGGTCACACACACGGTGCTGGCCATCACACTCACTCTGTGTGGGCCCCACCAGATCAGCCACTTTCTCTGTGACACCCCATTGTTCCTAAAGCTCTCCTGCTCAGACACCTCTGTCAACGAGTCTGCGCTCCACGTTGTCAGTGCCACCATGGGCCTGAGCCCCTGCCTCTTCACTGCAGGCTCCTACGCACTCATCATGGCGGCCATCCTGGGGATTCCCTCTGCCCAGGGCAGGAGGAAAGCCTTCTCCACCTGTGCGTCCCCCTCAGTATCGTGGTGGTCTTCTATGGAACAACCAACTTCCAGTATGACAGGCCCAAAGAAGGCTGGACACGGACAGCCTGGTCTCTGTGCTTTTCTGTGTGGGGACCCCCATGTTGAAGCTCATCATTCACAGCCTGAGAAGCAACGAGGTCCAGAGTCCCATGAGGAAGCTGGCTGGGAGACAGACTGTATAGTGAGATAAAAACTAGATGATGGATTCATTCTAAGAAATGTCTTAGTTGTAGAAATATGTGAACTCTTCAGCAGCAATTACAAGAGTGCTCTCTCCTTACACAGTGTCTCATGACCACTGTGGTGCCCCTCCAACATGGAGAAGCACACTGTGCTAAGTAGGTGACACATTGTGACCTCACCTGGGTTCTCTAATCCACAGGTATTTAAGAATATTTTTATTACTTTTCTTTCCAAAAAAAGCCTATACCCAAAGCAGTCAATCTCCTTTTCCCCCAATATTGCACCTCTAGCCAACACTAGTGAATGTGAAGTGCTATGTGCAATGTGACTTTGACTTGCATTTTCCTAATGGATCTTGATTCTAAGTTTTAAATAAACACCATTTCTGTGTTTCTCCTTCACATGTGGAAAGACCCATGTATACACTCGAGTTTCTGTGGATATTTTTAATGAAGTAATACCATATACGCCTTTTGGATCTGACTCCTTTCACTTAGGATGTTTGCAATTTTCAGTTATATTGTAGCTTGTATAAGTATTTTAGTTTATTCCTCCTTATTGTGACTGATTTCCATCTTATGTAAATGGCACATTTCTTTGTTCATTTCCCACTGGATAGTAATTTTTACTTTGTGTCTATGTGGGTGTCGTACTGCATATTAAACCCGGAGCCTCCTGCACACTAAACAATGTTCTACCACTAAGCAAAAGCCCAACCCTTTTAAAAATTTTGTTTTGAGACAAGGTCTTGTAAATTTGCCCAGCTTGTCCCTGAATTTGTGATCCTCCTGCCTCAGCTTCTTGAGTAGCTAGATTACAGACCTGCCTGGTCATTTTCACTTTTTGACTAATATGAATAAGATTCGTATATATAATATGAACATTATATATAATATGAACATTATATGAACATTCATGTACAAATCATTGGTGGACAACTTTTTTATTTATCTTGAGTTTGTAAGTAGGAGTGGAAGAGGTGGATCGTAAACTCCATATTTAACTTTCTGAAGAAGTTCCAGATCATTTTCAGACCAGTGGAACCAGCTTACCTTATTATTAAGAGTGGTGAATAAAGCTTCTGATTTCCTCATTCCCTTAACAACACATCATTATCATATCTTTTATTGTGACGACCCTGGAATGTGTGAAGTGCTTCATCAAATGTGCTTTAGATTTGCTTTTCTCTGATGGCTAATCATTCTAAGATTTTTTAGAAGTACTGTTAATGTGTCTCTCCTAAGCATGAGGAAAACCCCATTGTATTATGGGAAATTTTAAGTTTTAGAGACTTACCTCTTTATCTAATACTTTTATTTTTATTTTTGTGCAGTAAAATACTACAAGACTTTCAAGCTTGTTGTCTTTTCTCCAACTGTGCCCAAAAGAGCTGTTTGATGACTCTTGTTTTTCCCCTACTTTTAAACTCCATAGCAAACAATATCTTCACCAGGTCATGAGCAGGATCATAAAATTAAGGGGCACGAAGTCATACAGGGTTTGGTAAAGGATCAGCCCTTAGCAGGAGTGGATCAGCTGAAGATAGTGGGGATGCTTTTAATATTGTGGCTTCTGATATTTGTCCATCTGGCAAAGTGTGTAACATGAAGGAAAAACTTCATATGCGGTGCGAAATCCATCCCAATAAGTGTACACCCACCCTGACCCCTTCTCTCCCTAGCTAGAAGGGAAGGCAGTCTTGAGGTCTCAGCCACCCACAACTTCTTAGCAGAAATCTCACTCTGAACTTCACTCACCCACATCCCAGAAGAGAGAGAACGCTGATCTCGCTGCATGCTGGGAACAGGTGATTGCCAAGACATTAATGAATCCAACACCGAATTAACTGCTCTCCATTGTTACAGTTGAACTCAAGCCGTTGCCCTTGAGTTGTGTTTGCACACTGAGGGGTCCCAGAGCAGCTGCAGAGGAAAGACTCGATGCATATTTTCAACAGGTCAGCCCTAGACCTCTATAAATGTCCATCACAGGAAAATGAATTGTGAGAGATCAGAAAATTTTGACTCTTTCATGAGGCCACAGATATGTGACAGGCAACTTTCAGAATAACAGGTCCATTTTGTGGTGAATGGAGACCAACAGCCAGTTTTAGCAAGAGCTTTCTTTGCAGCCTAGGTGCTAGTATAGAGAGCAGCAAGGGCCACACCAAAACCAGAAATCTACACCTCTCTGTGAGAGTTGCTGGTAAGTTGTTTATTTATCATCACAATTTTCAAAAACACTATCCCAGAATCAGGATATACCTACACCTTTAAAACATATTACAGAATATTGTACATATTTTCATTACTATTTTGATGTCATTTATGTAATGACCTATCGTAGCACCTTTTCTATGTGTGTCTAAGTTTCCACAATACTACTTGTATTGCCAGAGTAGAAATAACTTCAGAGGTTATCACAAAACCTGAGGGATTTAGCATGATGCCTCCAGTACTGGAAGAAAACCCAAAACATAACCACAAACCCTGGGACGCCTAAATTCCTTAAGTGAGAGGATGTGTGTAGAAAATTACTTATGGTAAACAATAGATAATGCTAAGTGTTAATCCTCTGCTTTTGATGAGCAGGACAGAAAGGAATAATTTTTAGGGAGAAAGTATAGGGACACATTCCCATTATGATACAATATAGCATAACAATAGACCTACCAAAATATCTTTTTAAATAAAAATCATTATTGTAGAAGAAGTTATGTTTAAAAACGTATTCATTCACTAACTAGGGGTTTTCATCTTTATCATACAACACATGGATGCTTGAGGAGGAGAGTTGCAAGCAATTTATTAACTGTAATAAATCCCTGAAGCTTGTGAGTAATCTACTTCATACACAACCTCCCTCCTTTAGAAATATTATATTTTGGAGTCACTCATAAGTGACTTCATTTTCGGTCACCTGACTTTGAGATGACTGATTGGAAAAGAAAGATGCAGAGCTGCTTGTTTTGTGGGAACTGAGCCCATGGTCTCCATAAGGGATATGTTTAGGAGACAGGAGACACTGAGTTCCTCAGAAGCCGCTGGGCTATGCTGCCTCACTTATGCCCACAGAGGCTTTATTTTTCTCAGCAAGATATCTGCACCAGAACCAGTGAACAGAAATGTCCTCTTGCCTCTGTCAATTCTCTGTTAGATCCTTTAGGTCCCACACAGTACTGTCTTTAAAGAATCTTTTAAAAACTCTGCTCCATGGATGTACTTGACAGACCTTCTTCATTCTTCAAACCTTTACTGAGTGCACATTTACACAAGGTGTTGCCCTAGTGTTTAGAACACAATTGAGAGGCCCAACTAGGACCTGGAGGAGCGCATATTCAAGATGGAATGAGGGGCTTTGACAAGTATTAAGTGCTCCATTCCCAGAGCTGCCCAAGATAACACTAAGGGAAAATGATGATAATTTGTAGATTACATAAAATTGTTACCAAGTTTCCTGCACATATTGAGTTCATATTCCCATTATATTGTAAGTTGGTTGAAGGACAGTGTCGGAGACCAGCTCCAACAGGGGGTCTCAGGAGACGAACGGATGGTGAGGAGTCGGCAAAAGAGGGGGTGGAGAAACAACACAGACACCAAAGTGAAGGTGTTGATCCCAATCTTTACTTGTGAAGTTGATCATATATACTTTTCATTTTGGCAGGCTTACAGTACTTTGTGGTTACAAAACAGGAATCATTATTCAAACAAAACAAAATATTACATAGCTACAATTAGAATATAAGAATGTATTTTGGCTTATGCATAAGCAAGCATTTGTGCTTTCAGTTCGAGTTTTGCTTTGAGCTGTTTCTGCTTAGTTAACTTTTAATAATAGTTACAAATGTCCCAAACTATTGGCCTGTACCTTGACTATTCTTTCTTGACTTACTGACTGGAACCGGTGCCATGGTTACGGCAAGTAGTTGATTTGTTATTACTTTTAATCAAACAAAAGTAAGAGCACAAACCATTGTGCACAGGAACAAGAACAAGTTGCCCAGTACTAAGCACTAATCTATCTTCTTAACATTAATTTTCCTTCTCTAGATTTTTATTTAATTTCTCAATAACTTCCTTGACAGGAATACAGGGAGTTTTTCTTTAGACATTAACAATTTACACTCCACAGTTGAATCATTGCATTTAGAGCAAATAGATCTATGTTTTAGAAGTAGTTGCATTAATTGGGAAAGTCATGGTTTTTCTTTTATACTTAATGGTCATATGAGAAATCAAAACTATACTTATTAAAGGAATACAAAAACAAATCAGCCAATTCCCAGAAACATATTGCGCTCCTCCAGAGGATGGACGCCTTGCGCCATCCACCTCAGTAGGGCCTTGCCATTGCCTGTGTCAGGGGAGGGGCGCAGCAGGACAGGGATCAGATCTTATCCTCTTTGGGTTTCTTAGTAGATCTGGCTTAGGACTAAATTAGACCCTGTATAGGAACAAAATTGGTTTGAATTGAAACTAACCACTACCAAGAAAAGTAATTTTAAAATCCTAAATGAAAAGAGAATTTTTTATTTTGAAGAATTTTATAACTAAAAGGCTCTGACATATGGTAAGAGGTAATAGTTTGTCTTCCCTTTCCCCTTTATGCTAGAAGAAGCACAGGTGAAATAAAAAGAACTGAAAGAGCTGGCACAGTGGTGCACGCCTGTAACTCAGCAGCTCAGGAGGCTGAGGCAGGAGAATAGTGAGTTCAAAGACAGCCTCAGCAAAAACAAGGCACCAAGAAACTCAGTGAGACCCTGACTCTAAATAAAATATAAAATAGGGCTGGGGATGTGGCTCAGTGGTGAAGCCCCTGAGTTCAATCTCCGGTAACTGCCCCCCTACATCCCGGCCCCCAAAAAACAGAACTGAAAGAGATGTTAAATGCTGAATTGAGTGCTGAATCTCCAAGGCAGGAGGGAGGCTTTTTCCTGGTGAATTTGTTAAGGTTTTAAACCTACCAATTAGGGGTAAGGGCATCCCTGCATGTTAGGTGAAAGAGCCCAGCATCCCCCAAAGTGTGTCTTTGGACCAGCATCACTGGGAACACTTGGAACTCACTGACTGAGGCCAACTGTTCTGCACAATGACCTCTGATCTTTCCCTCGGCTCCAAGCACCCACAGCACATGGAAGGATATGAGGACAACTCTGGGCCAGGCCAGATAGCTCATAGATTTCACAGTAATGAATTCACATTGCCACAACCACCTAAAATCATTCAGATATTTTTCTTCCTGAATAAATTGACCTTATAATGTGTGTGTGTGTGTGTGTGTGTGTGTGTGTGTGTGTGTGTTTTAAGCAATTTACTGGGAAACATGAAAATTGGATTTAAAAATTTTAATCATTGCTTGTGCTATTGAGATCAAATAGGAATCATTGTTTCCCTGATGTGTATAAGGGTTTTCATGATCACACCATTCTTTCTCGTTTTGGTCATGCCCATTTTTTTTTTTCATTTGAGGAAATGAATCCCTAAGGTTAGTCAGGAAAACATTTCATTTATTGCCAAAGCAAAAAAATAAAATAAAATAAAAAAAGAAGTTCTTCTTTTAAGACTCTAGACTTATTTATTTTATTTTGTTTATATTTAGATTTTAAAATTAGTTGTGCTTAACTGAAACACCCACTTTCTATTGAAATTTGAATACTTTAAGCTTTTTAAGGCCCTGAGATTTGGAATTTTAATGAAAGCTGTGTTGGCCTATTAATCATGTGCAATGAATTATTAGAACCAAAGACAAGAATGTCTGGGCATTGAAGATAATAAGACAGTTTACTAATATATGGTATTATCATTAGGTAACAAAGTATCACTACAAATAATAGTTATTACATGATAAATTCTCTGAGTCAATTTCTTTTTTGTTCTTAAATCATAATTGTTAATACATATTAAATGTACAAATTAGTGTACATTATGCAAATTAAAGGGATTCATTTATGTTTCTCTACTTGCATTAATATATTGTGCATTAATTTCAATTCTTTTTTCCGTAAAATAGGGATAATAGGTTATCTTATAGGTTGTTGTGTAAACCAAATAAGTTAATGCATGTAAAAGTCTTATAGGCATTTAATAAGTGTTAGGTATTTTTATCTAATGTGTGTCTCTATTCGTTACTCAATTTGAAAAATCCTGATTGGATTCAGGTATGTAAAAATTCATCTTTTCAAAGAAATTCACTGAGTTTTGATAGAATGGATTATCCGAAATTCAATCTAATTTTTACAGAAAACATGCCACTTTTAAAGTACATTAAAAAAGGTTTTTAAAATCAGGCATTTATGTGTATTGAAGCAATCTAAGAAGACTCGCACTCAAATTATTTTTCTATGAAATATGCCCTAGATGATTATGATGATTATGGTTATTATTATTGCAGATCAGAGGGTTTACTATTAAGTTGATCTAATTCCTATGCTGCATTATATAAATTCTAAGGAGCAAGTAAATTTTGTGTCACAAAGTGTCATTCATGAGTTATGATTGTTAATAATGGATTCTAATGGTGACCATGATGATGATTCAATCTAATGCCCTACATTAATAAAGAGCATAGAGAATAAAGAAAATGGTTTGTGTATCATCCTTCACCCTACCCCACACCCGTGACTTACAAGAAATTAGCCAGTAAAACCAAGTAAAAACTTATATGTAGATAAAATTATATAAACATACATTGGGAGATTTTTTTAATGCCCCATGAAATTGTCCCTCCTAAACTGACCTTTATATTTAAGACCTTTACCATAGCAGTATGCACAACTTCAGAGACTGTATTTTTAAATCCCTGAACATTTATGTTTAGTTTTCCCTTTTACACCTCCACAGACCATGTACCAATTTCTCATAGTAAAATCTGCTGGAACTGCCTTCTATGTGGAAGTTTATTTCTTTTTCTGAAAACATCTAGATATCTGCCTATAAAAGAGATTGCATATTGATCTCTTTGATTCAGGGACTTAAAAGAAAGTACATGTCACTGATTTCTAAATGACTTGAAGTTCATCCAGGTAGTTGATAGAGAAAACAGAGAATGTAAGAAATGTCAAGTACATGTAGCTTCCAGCTCCATTTCAAAGTTGATTTATTTTAAATCAATGCTAATAAGGTAACCTTTTGTTTAGGGAAATTATTTAGAGAAAGTGATACCTACAACTGACCTAGATAGTGTGGTGTTTTTAGTCATTTCTGGATAAACTTTTACTACAAATTTCGTGAACACCAAGTATCACAAAAATCTCTACTTTCTCTATTTCCTTCTCTACTTTCTCTATTCTTCTGAGGGATTTCATATTCACCCTTTGCTGTAACAGTTGCCTTAAAGACAATGACTCCCAAATCCACACCTGTGGTTCTAGGCTGTCTTTGAAGGGCATTTCCACGTGATTATCCCAAAGATAACTCACATTCAACATTACTCAAATCAAATCCACCAAAGCCTCCTCTACATCTGCTATTCCTCACATATTCCTGTTTTCCTGAGTGATCCCACCAGCTAGTCAGCCTGCCCAAACTGATTTGTTGTCTTTACCGTGTTTTCTTCAACTAGGACTTTAAAGTTCTCCATATCCTTCTCCATGAGGGCTTCAGAGATTTTCTCCCACCTTCAACACAGCACGTCTTCAGATACAGACCACTTCATTTTGATCTTGTTTTAGCACTCAGATCACTCTTTTGAACTAAACAGGTGTGTCTAAAACCTGGGGAACCAGGTTTCACAGTTATCGACCCCTGGTCCTTGGACTCACACGCACAATTCCATGAGTGGGTCTATCTGCATGTTCTAGACCTAGAGATCTGATGATTTTGTAAAACCCAGTCTATCTTCCTCCAGATGTCCCTGTTTTCAGTCTGCACTCACCTGAAAGAGATTTATGGTCCCCTATTGTTGATACTCTGCAATCATTGATGTCCATGCTCATACCCAAGCCTGGCTTCCAGAGACACACCTGGGCTCTCTGGTGGCCCATGGCATGGTGGGGGGTGGGACGTTTTCTGAGGATTCTATTGCCAAGTACCTTGCTTAGAAATTAGGCCTGACACAGCTTCACAGAGCCTAGTCCCGGCCCCATAGGCTGATAACCTGCCACCTTCCCTGAAGTAGCAGGCTCCTCAGAATTACCCAGGGCTTGGCAGCATCCACTGGTACTATCCCACCATCCCCTTGAAGCCTAGCTGGAGTCTCCATAGAAACAGGGTACATCTCTATGGAAATGGGCTCCCTCCTCCAGCCCCAGTGTGATGCAGCTCTCAGAGAAGCTCAATAGTGAGGTTCTTTCCATTTATAGCAATTAGGATAACCAAGTGATCTGAGCTTGCTGAGCCTTAGATGGCAGATTCCTGCTATATTCTTTGAGATTTCTGCCATCAATGTTGCCTGAGATGCCAACTTGCTATCCCACTAACTATAAGACAGTGTTCTCAGTCAAGATCAGTCCCACAACCAATAACACACACACACACACACACACACACACACGCACACGCCCATGCATCATTGGTGAGCAAGGCTTTGTATCTGTGATACAGACCGAATGCCCCCACCAATCACATTCACTGCTTCAAACAGATCGTGATCAGGAAACAACTGATGTCATTTGTAAAATGTGATATGTCCTGGACTATCACTGTGGTAATAAAGAAGTAGAGAAATGCAAAAAATGGGAGAAAATACTTAACCTCTTAGAGACCTATAAAAATATTTAGATGTGGTTCCAACCAATCCTGAGTTAAAATTCATTTTGAAAAAATGCTTTCACTTCTATTTATCAATTTACTTTCTTACTTACTTACTTACTTACTGCAGTACTTGGGATGGAACCCAGTGGCACTCTACCAGGAAGCTATATCCCCAGCCCTTTTAATTATTTGGAACGGGGGGCCTTGAAGAGTTTCAAATTTATGATCCTCCTGCCTTAGTCTCCCAAGTACCTGGGATTACAGGCAGGTACCACTTTTCCCCATTAATTACTTATTTTTAAAATAAGGCTATTTTTAAAAATTGAACTATAATTTGTACTCAAAGATGCACAGATCTAAAGTGTACAGGTTTATAATATTTTACATATATATGAACTACCAAAAATCAGGATATAAAACATTTCCATCACTTTAGAAAATTCCTTCATGCTTCAACTGATATCACCCCTGAGCTCCTAAAAAAAAAAAAAGACCACCATTATTACTTGACCATTATAGCTGTTTTGCTACTTTTTGAACTTTATTTAAAGGAAACATACAGTATATATTTTGTATCTGGCTTCTTTCACCCAGAAAATTTTTTTTAGATTTGTCAATGTTATTAATGTTTCAGTATTTGTGTTTCTAAAGTAACTGAATTATTTCACTACATGATAAACCCTGATTTGTCTTCTGTCCTTCGGCTAAAGGCATAATATTTGTTTGAGTTATTATGAATTTTTACACAAGAATTTTTGTGAACTGTGCATTAATTTCCTTGGAAATATGCTAGGAATGGGATTGTTTTGAATATAATAACTACGTATTTAACTAAATTAGAAATTACTAAATATTTTTTAAAAGTAAGTGTATAGACTTCAAATTTCACCTTGAGTATCTATCAAAATAGCTAGTAGCATGTTGTTTTCATCATTATAATAACCAAAAAGAGCAGAAGAAAATGCAAATTAATGACTTTCCTTGACTTTATTAGGGATGAAGATTATAAGGCAAACAACTAACCAAAGTCTGGGGAGAGATAAGCAACCAAAATAATCCAGGCATTTATTTAACTATGGGAGAACCCACTAGATACATAGGAGTTTATTTATAAAAAAAAAAAAACTCAAATAAAAAATAGTTAATGGATTGCTAAAGACGAAGTATAGACTGGTTTAAGAGCATAAAGACCAAGAGGGCTATAGATATAAGATGTTGGTATTTTTTTCTTTTTCTCCATGGATTCCACCAAATGCTCCCAGGAAGATAGGGAAGTATTCTGAGAAAGTGTCTTTAACGGTATCATTTCTTGGATAGGTGGAGGGACAAAGAGCAGCAACAGCAGCCAAAACTCCTCCCAGACCCATTTCCTGATTTTTTGCATAGAACAAAAGCTGTAATCTTCAGGGGCAAGAGTAACAGAAACTGTTACATTAGGACACTCAACAGAAAACCTTTGCAGCTGTGGAAAGGAACAGGCCGAAATGTCTAACGTCGGAAGGAATAAGAACTAGGCTCAGCCATATTGCTAGAAAGTGGTTCACTGTGAATTCCATATCCCTGTGACTGAGTTTACAGTACCTAAGGCAGGGCTTCCTGGAAACATCAGAAATCCCTTCTCTGTTTCCCACTAGTCCACTAACATGCATTGACTGAAAATAACAGTAGAATACAAGTGAGAATTCTTCAAGAAATAGATTATCTCTGGAGAACAGCGAAAATAGAATACACAAAAGCAAGCAGGGAACAATATTAACAAACTGAACTCAGCCATATAGAATAAGGATAACATTACAGTCAATTGAGATCAATCCCAGAATGCAAGGCTGGTTCAATATTCTAAAATTCAATCAACCGAATTTCCATAGTAACAGACTAAATAAGAAAAAATATATATCATTTCAATAGATGCAGAGAAAACAAGAAAATTCAATATCTATTTACGATAAAAACTATAACTAAATGAAACTAGGGGCAAAGTCCAGTGGTAGAGTGCATGCTTAGTATGCATAAGGCTCTGAATTCAAAACCCAGCACACACACACACACAAAAAAAAAAAAACTATAAGTAAAAATGGATAAACATTTTCTAACTTCATAAAAGGCATTGAGTAAATGTAATGTGCCAGACACATAGCTTATATTATCTCAAAACTTTTTTCAGCAGTTGTGAAATAGACATCATTAATATCCTAAGCAAGGAACAAACTGAGGAATAGAGATGACCTTACTTTTTTACAACAACATCTTGTAAACAACAGATGGATTTCAATCTACATCTATCTGGACAAAGAGCCTACGGTTTTACTATAATATTTTTCATTTAAGATTGAAAAAGAAACAGAAATTTTAGTTCAAAACAATGGATGGCGGATTAGCATGGGTAACAAGATAGAAAATCAGTAATTGTATCAATCATTATATTTTCAGGAAATGTAATGTTTGGTGAGGTAAAACTTATAATACAAAAGAAGAAAAATACCTAAGTATATATCATTTGTCAAAATTTCTTGTATCTTATAAAACTTAAAAAAATAAAAGTTTCTACTGAAAAAAATAGATTAATGTATTTAAAAGAAGATGACTTATAATTTTACTTTTAAGAAATAATAAGAGATGATCACAGATACATATGTATAAAAGCTTCTATTCCAATATTTATGATAGTAAATGTAATGGAAGGTTTCTATGTTCAATAAAAAGAGAGATATTAACTTAATTTCATTTTAGGAAATTAAGATTACAAGGCAAACAACTAAATAGAGTATTGGGAAATTTTGCTTTGGATATTTTAAAGATAGATAGAGGTAGAATGGGATGAATGCAAAGAGAGCTTTGATTTTGTGACCTGTTCTATTTTTCTGAATAACTTTCTGCATTTTCTTCATTTTTCCACAATGAAAACTTATTACTTGAAATAACAGACATACAAAAAAGAATTCATCACAGTGAAGCACAGTGTTAGGAGGGAGATACTGCAGATTCAATGAGACACAGGGGTTGATAGCTGGTTGTGCATTTTGACCAAGTCTCCATTTATTATTACAAAAGAGTACCCATGCAAAAGTCTGTGAGAAGTTATGCTCTCTCTAAAGTCACTCCTATACGCTCTTTCCAGAGTCCAGGCATCTCTGTATACAATATTATTTGCCATTTTGCTGCAGATTAACAAGCCTGTTAGGGGTGTTCTCAGTCCATTCTCCTCATGGTCTCTTTTTCTCTGTTTTGTAGGTTTGACAACATTGGAAATGAGCAATCAATCATTTGTCACTGAATTCATCTTCTTGGGATTTTCCAACCACTCCAACCTACAGGGCTGGTTCTTTCTGCTCTTTCTGGTCATTTACCTGACCACTCTCCTGGGGAACATGCTCATAATAGTTGCCACCAGGGTCAGTCCTGCTCTCTACACTCCAATGTACTATTTCCTCAGCAATTTGAGCTTCTTGGACATCTGCTACGCATCCACTACCCTCCCAGTACTGCTGGTGAACTTCTTCTGGAAGAAGAAGGCCATTTCTTATAAGGGCTGCGTTTTCCAGATCTTCTTCTTGGTGACAAGTGCTGGCACAGAAGGCTTCTTACTGGCTCTGTGGTCAGTATGACTGCTGTGTGGCCACGTACCGTCCTCCTCAGTACCCAGTCATCATGAGTGTGAAGGTCTGTGTTTGCCAGGTGACTGGGTCCTGGCTGTGTGGGCTAGTGAATTTGGTCACACACATGGTGCTGGCCATCACACTCACTCTGTGTGGGCCCCACAAGTTCAGCCACTTTCTATGTGACACCCCATTGCTCCTGAAGCTCTCCTGCTCAGTCACCTCTGTCAACGAGCCTGCGCTCCACGTTTTCAGTGCCACAATGGGCCTGAGCTCCTGCCTCTTCACTGCAGGCTCTTACTCACTCATCATGGCGACCATCCTAGTGATTCCCTCTGCCCAGGGCAGGAGGAAGGCCTTCTCCACCTGTGCGTCCCCCCTCACTTTCGTGGTGGTCTTTTATGGAATAGCATACTTCCACTATGACAGGCCCAGAGAAGTTTGGACATGGACACCCTAGTCTCTGTGCTCCTCTGTGTGTTGAGCCTCCTGTTGAGCCCCGTCATTCACAGCCTTAGAAGCACCGAGGTCCAGAGTTCCCTGAGGAAGCTGGCTGGAGGGTGTGCATCTCTTTGCACGAATAAAGTCTAGACCAATCTTCAAACTGGAGTATATAGTCATCTGAAAACGATGCCTCCCAGGGACTTGTAGGCACCTGGTTAGAGAGTGTGTATCTGGAGCTTCAACTCCAACTCCCGCTTTAAAATCTCTGAGACTCTTTTCTCTCCTCTCTTTTCACAAACACCCTTTCCCACTTTCAGGTTCAAGTGTGTTGGACACCTTGTGTGGGTGTTCAGCACCATCTCTGTCCTTTTGTGTTCTCACCACACCAGAGGGACAGAAAGTACGAGAACCTCCTTTCCCACACTCCCCTGCTTGCATGCCTCCATTTTAGGAGGTTCTGTTAAGATCAGCCAAACACTAGGCAGAGAGAAAGAAAGGAAAGGAAGAAAGCAGGTTTTTTTGGATCCCATAGCATCAGCAGCAAACCAGCCCTGTAGAGGCAGGAACTAATCTCCTTGGTGCCAGGAGCTGTGTGTGCAGGCTCCTAGACAGCTGTTCCTGAATGTGGGTCACAGTAGCGTGGAATGAGCATCTCTTTCCAGAGATGTTAGGGTTTCCATATATGGGGTGGTGTCACCTGCCTTATTTTTTTTTCTTCCATATCTCCCTACCATTTTATAACTTTTTTCTGTGTCAACTTCCTCTACCCAAAGACATCAAGAGTCGTTCTTCATCTCTACCTGACCAAGGTGGCACTGACCATAATAGTAGTTTACATCAGAGATGGTTCTAGATAACAGATCTGAGGAGGTAGGTTGGATGTCTGATCTGAGGGAATAGAATATGTTGATGATGTCACAGCCCATGGCAAAGAAGACCTGATAATTCCTGGTGTGCAATGACCCAACAGAGACTTTAAGTTATCGTGGCCTGAAATTAAATGTCTATGGAAAACTGAGCTTTGGAATAACACCATCGACCTTCAGGGTGGGAATGAACATTACAACATGACTACAGACTGCTGTTACTCACTGGAGTGGGAGACTTACAGAAAGAAAATGATAGGTTCAAGCATTGTATTCTTCCTTCAAGTCAGGTTCAGATCATCAGAAATATTTTCTCTCTGGAAACTGATAAAGGTTAATATCAGAATAAAACATCCAATTCTCCAAATTGCAGAAGTACAAAGAAAATTATAAATCTACAATTTCTCCAGGTCTCTCTTATGTCAATGAGGACATTAATGGGGGAATGATTGAGACCCTGTTAATTAGAATGGCAAAATATCAGTGGAATTAGACAAATCTCAGAGGCTTGAACCTTGAAATCTCCATTAACCCTCTTTGCTGTCAGAAGCAGCCCCTCCTCCCCCGAGGAGAGGAGCTTTTCCTAAATTGAAGACCCTATTGTGACTCTACCCTGGCAGTTGTCTTTTTTTTTTAAGAGAGAGTGAGAGAGAAGAGGAGAGGAGAGGAGAGGGGAGAGAGAGAGAGAGAGAGAGAGAGAGAGAGAGAGAGAGAGAGAGAGAGAATTTTTAATATTCATTTTCTAGTTCTCGGCGGACACAACATCTTT
>NW_027525093.1:0-23922 GCF_052094955.1 Ictidomys tridecemlineatus
TCTCCATACTCTGCTCGCACAAACGATCCTCCTGCAACCAACTTCAAACCTCTGTTCTCTACAAAAGTTCTTCTCCACCCCAGTCTCCAACCTCTTCTCTCTGTAACAGTCCTTCTGTACCGCAGTCTCCAACCTCTGTTCTCCGTAAGGGTTTTTAGGCACCCCATTATCCATCCTCTGCTTTCTGTATCAGTCGTTTTCCACCAAAGTCTCAAAACTCTGCCTGCTGTAACAGTCCTTCTGAAACTCAGTCTGCAACCTCTGCTCTCTGCAACAGTCCTTCTGCACCTCAGTCTCCAACCTCTGCTCTCTGTAAGGGTAATTCTGCACCCGAGTATCCAACCTCTGCTTTCTATATCAGTCGTTTTCTACCAAAGTCTCGAAACTCTGCCTGCTGCAACAGTCCTTCTGAAACACAGTCTGCAACCTCTGCTCTCTGCAACAGTCCTTCTGCACCTCAGTCTCCAACCTCTGCTCTCTGTAAGGGTCATTCTGCACCCGAGTATCCAACCTCTGCTTTCTGTATCAGTCCTTCTGCACCGCAGTCTCCAACCTAGGATCGCTGAAACAATCCTTCTGCACCTCAGTCTCCAACCTCTGCTCTCTGTAAAATCCTTCTGCAACCCACTATTCAAACTACGCTCTCTGTAACAGTCCTTCTACACCACAGTCTCCAAACTCTGTATCGGTGTTCTGCACACCAGTCTCCAAACTTAGGTCTCTGCAACGATCCTTCCGCACCAAAGTATTCAACCTCTGTTCTCTTCAACACTTCTTCTGAACCCCAGTCTCAAAACTCTGCTCTCTGTAACAGCCCTTCTATTCCGCAGTCTCCAAACTCTCTTTTCTTTCTTCTTCTGAACCCCAGTTTCCAACCTCTGCTTTCTGTATCAGTCCTTCTGTACCACAGTCTCCAAACTCTGCTCTCTTAACAGTCCTTTTGCACATCAGTCTGCAACCTCTGATCTATGCAATAGTCCTAGGCACCCCAGTCTCCAAACACTGCTCTCTGCAACAGTACTTCTGCACCCCAGTCGCCAACATCTGCTCTCTAAAACATTCCTTCTCCACCCCAGTCTCCAACCTATGCTCTTTGCAACAGTCCTTCTGCACCTCAGTCTCCAAACTCTTTTTTCTGTATAAGTCCTTCTGCACCCGAGTCTCCAAACTCTGTTCTACGTAACAGTCCTTCTCCACCCCAGTCTCCAAATTCTGCTCTCTACAACAGTCCTTCTGCACCTCAATCTCAAAACTCTACTCTCTGCAACTGTCCATCTGCACACCAGTCTCAAACCTCTGCTCTGTGCAATAGTCCTTCTGCACCCCACTCTCAAACCTCTACTCTCTTCAACAGTCCTTCTGCACCCCAGCCTCCAAACTCTGCTTTCTGTATCAGTCCTTCTTCACTCAAGTCTCTAACCTCTGTTCTCTGTAACAATCTTTCTACACCCAAGTCTCCAACCTCTGCACACATCAACAGTCTTTCTGCACCTCAGTCTCCAACCTCTGCTCTCTGAAAAGGTCTTTTTGCACCACAGTTTCAACATCTACTCTCTGAAACAGTCCTTCTGCACCTTAGTCTCCAACCTCTGCTCTCTGTAATATCCTTCTGTACACCAGTCTCCAAACTCTGCTTTCTGTAACTGTAATTCTGAACCGAGTCTCCAAACTCTGCTGTTTGTAACAGTCATTCTGAACCCAAGTCTCCAAACTCTGCTCTCTGAAACAGTCCTTTGACACCCCCAGTCACCACCCTCTGCTCTCTGTAATAATCCTTTTGCACTCAAGTTTCCTACCTCTGTTCTCTGCAACAGTCCTTCTAAACATCATTCTGAAAACTCTGCTCTGTGCAATGATCTTTCTGAATCCCAGTCTCCAACCTCTGCTCTCTGTAACAGTCCTTTGGCACCTCAGTCAAAAAACTCTGCTCTCTGTAAAATCCTTGTGCCACCCAGTCTCCCAACTCTGCTCTATGTTACAGGCCTTCTGCACCCCAGTCTCCAAGCTCTGCTCTCTGTAACAGGCCTCCTGCACCTCAGTCTCCAACCTCTTCTCTCTGCAACGATCGTTCTGCACCAGTCTCCACCCTCTGCTCTCTGCAACAGTCCTATTGCACCTCAGTCTCCAACCTCTGCTCTCTGTAATATCCTTTTGCACACCTGTATCAAACCTCTGCTCTCTTTACCAGTCCTTCTATTCCACAGTCTCCAAACTCTATTTTCTGTAACGGTCCTTCTGCACCCCAGTCTCCCAAGTCTGCTTTCTGTATCCGTCATTCTGCACCCCATGCTTCTACATCTGCTCTCTGTAACAGTCCTTCTGCACCCCAATCACCAAATTCTGCTCTCTAAAACAGTCTTTCTGCACCCCAGTCTCCGAACACTGCACTCTGCACAGTCCTTTAGCACGCCAGTCTCCAACCTCTGCTCTCTGCAACAGTCCATCTGCACCTCAGTCTCCAAACTTTGCTCTCTCTGAAATCCTTCTGCACCCCAGTCTCTAACGTCTGCTCTCTGCAACAATCCTTCAGCACCCCAGTCTCCAACGTCTACTCTCTGCAATGGTCCCTCTGCACCCCAGTCTCCAACCTTGTTCTCTACATCAGTTCTTCTGTACCGCAATCTTCAAACTCTGTCCTCTGTAAGGTTCATTCTGCACCCCATTCTCCAACCTCTGCTTTCTGTATCAGTCCTTCTGCACCACAGTCTCCAAACTCTGCTCTCTGTAACAGTCCTTCTGCACCTCACTCTGCAACCTCTGCTCTCTGTAACCGTCCTTCTGTACTTAAGTATCTAACCTCTGCTCTCTGTAATGGTTTTCTGCACCCCAGTCTCCAAACTCTGTTTTCTGTATCAGTCCTTCTGCACCCCGATCTCTAAACTCTGCTCTGTTTAACAGTCCCCCTGCACCCCAGTCTCTAAAATCTGCTCTCTGGAAGAGTCCTTCTCAACCCCAGTCTCCAAACTCTGCTTTCTGTAACAGTCCTTCTGCACCCAAGTCTCCAAATTCTGCTCTCTGCAACAGTCCTTCTGCACCTCAGTCTCCAACCTCTGCTCTCTGGAATTATCCTTCTAAACCACAGACTCCAACCTCTTCTCTCTGAAATATCCTTCTGCACCCAAGTCTCCAAACTCTACTCTCTGTCACAATCCTTCTGCACATCAGTCTCCAACCTCTGCTCTCAGCAACGGTCCTTATGCACCCCAGTTTCCAACTTCTGTTCTCTGCAACAGCCCTTCTGTACCACAGTCTTCAACATCTGCTCTCTGTAACAGTCCTTCTGTACTGCAGTTTCGTACCTCTGCTCTCTGTAACAGTCCTTTTTGACCCCAGTCTCCCACCTGTGCTTTTGGTATCAGTCCTTCTGCACCCCAGTCTCCAAGCTTTGCTCTCTGTAACTTTCCTTCTGCACCTCAGTCTCCTAACTCTGCTCTCTGAAACAGTCATTCTGCACCTCAGTCTTCAACAACTGCTCTCTGCAACAGTCCCTCTGCACCCCAGTCTCCAACCTCTGCTCTTTGCAACAGTTTTTCTGCACCCAAGTATCAAACCTCTTCTTTCTTTATAAGTCCTTCTGCACCCGAGTCTTCAACCTATGTTCTATGTAACAGTCCTTCTGCACTTCAGTCTCCAAACTCTGCTCTCTGCAACAGTCCTTTTGCACCCCAATCTCAAACCTCTACTCTCTGCAACTGTCCATCTGCACACCAGTCTCAAACCTCTGCTCTGTGCAATAGTCCTTCTGCACCCAAGTCTCAAACCTCTACTCTCTTCAACAGTCCTTCTGCACCCCAGCCTCCAAACTCTACTTTCTGTATCAGTCCTTCTTCACTCAAGTCTCTAAACACTTCTCTCTGTAACAATCCTTCTACACCCAAGTCTCCAACCTCTGCACTCATCAACAGTCCTTCTGCACCTCAGTCTCCAAAACTCAGCTCTCTGCAAAGTTCTTTCTGCACCACAATCTTCAACATCTACTCTCTGTAACAGTCCTTCTGCACCTCAGTCTCCAAACTCTGCTCTCTGTAATATCCTTCTGTAAACCAGTCTCCAAACTCTGCTTTCTGTAACAGTAATTCTTAACCACGTCTCCGAACTCTGCTCTCTGTAACAGTCCTTCTGAACCAAAGTCTCCAACCTCTGCTCTCTGAAACATTCCTTTGGCACGCCCAGTCACCACATGCTGCTCTCTGTAAGGATCCTTCTGCACCCAAGTCTCCAAACTCTGCTCTCTGCAAAAGTGCTTCTGTACCCCAGTCCCCAACCTCAGCTCTCTGAAAGATCCTTCTGAACCCAAGTCTCCAAACTTTACTCTCTGTAACAATCCTTCTGCACATCAGTCTCCAACCTCTGCTCTCAGCAACGGTCCTTATGCACCCCAGTTTCCAACTTCTGTTCTCCGCAACAGCCCTTCTGTACCACAGTCTTCAACATCTGCTCTCTGAAACAGTCCTTCTGTACTGCAGTCTCGTACCTCTGCTCTCTGTAATGGTCCTTTTTGACCCCAGTCTCCCACCTGTGCTTTCGGTATAAGTCCTTCTGCACTCCAGTCTCCAAGCTCTTCTCTCTTTAACTTTCATTCTGCACCTCAGTCTCCAAACTCTGCTCTCTGAAACAGTCCTTCTGCACCTCAGTCTTCAACAACTGCTCTCTGAAACAGTCCTTCTGCACTCCAGTCTCCAACCTCTGCTCTCTGGAAAAGTCTTTCTATACCCCAGTCTCCATAATCTGCTCTCTGCAACGATTCTTTTGCATCCCAGTCTCCAACGTCTATTCTGCAACAGTCTTTCTGCAACCCATTCTCCAATTTCTGCTCTCTGTAGGATCATTCTGTACCCCAGTTTCCAACATCTGCTCTCTGTAACATTTCTTCTGCACCCCAGTCTCCAACCTCTGCTCTTTGCAATGGTCCCTCTGCACCCCAGTCTCCAACCTTGTTCTCAAAAACACTTCTTCTGTACCACAGTCTTCAACCTCTGTTCCTTGTAAGGGTCCTTCTTCACCCCAGTCTCCAACCTCTGCTTTCTGTAACAGTCCTTATGCACCACAGTCTCCAAACTCTGCTACATGTAAAAGTCCTTCTGCACCTCACTCTGCAATCTCTGCTCACTGCAACAGTTCTTCTCCATTACAGTCTTCAAGCTCTGCTCTTTGTAACAGTCCTTCTGTACTACAGTCTCCAACCACTGCTCTCTGCAATTTTCCCTCTGTACCCGAGTCTCCAACCTTGTTCTCAACAACAGTTCTTCTGTACCACAGTCTTCAACCTCTGTTCTCTGTAAGAGACTTTCTCCAACCCAGTCTCTAAACTCTGCTCTCTGTAACGGTCCTTCTTTACCTAAGACTCCAACCTCTGTTCCCTGAAAAAGTCCTACTGTGCCACAATCTCCAATCTCTGCACTCTGCAAAAGTCCTTATGCACCTCAGTGTCTAAAATCTTCTCTCTTTAAGAACCTTCTGAAACACAGTCTCTAATCTCTGCTTTCTGCAATGGTCCTTCTGCACCCAGTCTTCAAATTCTGATCGCTACAAGAGTTATTCTGCACCCCAGTCTAAAACCTCTGCTCTCTTTAACAGTCCTTCTGTACTGCAGTCTCCAAACTTTTTTCTCTATAAGGGTCCTTCTGCACCACATTCTTCAACCTCTGTTTTCTGTATCAGTCTTTTTGCACTACATTCCCGAAACTCTGCTGTCTGTATCAGGCATTCTGCACCTCAGTTTGCAACCTCTGCTCTCTGCAATAGTCCATATGCACCCCAGTCTCTAATTTCTGCTCTCTGCAACATTCCTTCTGCACCTCAGTCTCCAACATCTGCTGTCTGCAACAGTCCTTATCCAACCCAGTCTCCAAACTCTGCTCTCTGCAACAGTACTTCTACACCCCAGTTTTCAAACTGTATCTGTTGATTTTCACCACAGTCTCAAAACTCTTCCTTCTGTAACAGTCCTTCTGCAAGTCAGTCTGCAACCTCTGCTCTCTGCAACAGTCCTACTGCACCCCAGTCTCCAACCTCTGCTCTCTATAACAGTCCTTCTGTACTGCATTCTCCAACATCTGCTCTCTGTAAGGGTACTTCTACACCCGAGTCTCCAACCTCTGCTTTCTGTATCAGTCCTTCTGCACCCCAGTCTCACACCTGTGCTCTGTGTAACTGTCCCTCTGCACCTTAGTCTCCAACCTTTGCTCTCTGCTACAGTCCTTCTAGACCCCAGTCTCCAAACTCTGCTCTCTCTAACAATCCTTCTTCACCTCCATCTACAACCTCTGTTCTCTGCAATGGTCCTTCTGCACCTGAGTCTCCAACATTTACTCTCCATTACAGTGCTTCTACACATCAGTCTCCAACCTCTGCTCTATGTAAGATCCTTCTGCAACCCAGTCTCCACACTCTCCTCTCTGTAAAAGACCTTCTGCACCCAAGTTTCCAAACTCTGCTCTCTCTATCAGTCTTTCTGCACCCCAGTCTCCAACCTCTGCTCTCTGCAACGATCCCCTCTGCACCCCAGTCTCCAACCTCTGCTCGCTGCAACAGTCCTTGTGCAAACCAATCTCCAACATCAGCTCTCTGCAACAGTTCTTCTGTACCTCAATCTGAAAACTCTGCTCTCTGCAATAATCCTTCTGCACCCGAGTCTCCAACTTCTGCTCTCTGTAACAGTTGTTCTGTACCTCAGTCTCCAACTTCTGCTTTTTATCAGTTCTGCACCCCTGTCTCCCACATCTGCTCTCTGTAAAAGTCCTTCTTCACCTAAGTCTTCAAACTCTGCTCTGTGTAACAGTTCTTCTGCACCCCAGTGTTCAACCTCTGCTCTCTGCAACGATCCTTCTGCATCCCAGTCTCCAAAATCTGGTCTCTGCAACAGTCCCTCTGCAAACAATTCTCCAACATCTTATCTCTGCAACAGTTCTTCTGCACCTCAGTCTGGAAACTCTGCTGTCTCCATCCATCCTTCAGCAGCCCAGTTTCCAAACTCTGCTCTCCGTAACAGTTCTTCTGCACCTCAGTCTCCAAACTCTGCTCTATGTAAGATCCTTCTGCAACCCAGTCTCCAAACTCTGCTCTCTCTAAGAGCCCTTCTTGACCCCAGTCTCCAACCTCTGCTCTCTGTAACAGGCCTTCTGCACCCCAGTCTCGAAACTCTGCTCTCTATATCAGTCCTTATGCACCCCAGTCTCAAACCTCTGCTATTTGTAACAGTCCTTCTGCATCTCAGTCTCCTACATCTGCTCTCTGCAACAGTCCTTCAGCACCCAAGATTCCAACTTCTGGTTTCTGCAACAGTCCTTGTACACCGCAGTCTCCAAGCTTTGGTATCTGAAACAGTCCTTCTTCACCTCAGTCTCCAAACTCTGCTCTCTGTAACAATCTCTCTGTGCCTCAGTCTCCAACATTTAGTCTCTGTAACAGTCCCTCTGCACCTCACTCTCTAACAACTGCTCTCTGTAAGTACCTTCTGCAACCCAGACTCCAAACTCTGCCCTCTGTAACAGTCCTTCTGCACACCTTCTCACAACTCTCCTCTCTGTAACAGGCCTTCTGAACCCCAGTCTCTAAAGTCTGTTTGCTATAACAATCTTTCTGCATCCCAATCTCCAACATCTGCTCTCTGTATCAGTCCTGCTGCACCTCGGTCTACAATCTCTGCTCTCTGTAAGATCCTTCTGCATCCTTGTCTAAAAACTCTGCTCTCTGTAACAGTCCTTCTTCACCTAAGTCTCCAAACTCTGTTCATTGCAACACTCCTTCTGCACCCCAGTCGCCACCCTCTACTCTCTGTAACAGTCCTTCTGTAACGCAGTCTTCAAACTCTTCTCTCTGTAACGGTCTTTCTGCACCCCAGTCTCCAAACTCTGCTTTCTGTAGCAGTAGTTCTGCACCCCAGTCTAAAACCTCTGCTCTCTGTAGAAGTCCTTCTGCACCTAATATCTAAACTCTGCTATCTGCAACAGTCCTTATGCTCCTCTGTCTCCAACCTCTTTTGTCTGCAAAATTCCTTCTACACCCCAGTCTGCAACGTGTGCTGTGTGTAACAGTCCTTCTGCAGCCAAGTCTCCAACTCTGCTCTCTGCAATGTTCCTTCTGTACCTCAGGCTTAAAACTCTGCTCTCTGCAACAGTCCTACTGAACCCCAGTCTCCAAACTCTGTTCTGTGTAACAGTCCTTCTCCACCTCAGTCTTCAACCTCTGCTCTCTGCAAGAGTCTTTCTGCACCCCAGTCTCCAACATCTGCTCTCTAAACAGTCCTTCTGCACTTCAGTCTCAAAAATCTGCTCTCTGCAACAGTCCTTCTAAACTCCAATTTCCAAACTCTTCTCTCTGCAACAATCCTTCTGCACCCCAGTCTCCACCCTCTTCCTCTGAAAGATCCTTCTGACCCCAGTTTCCAAACTCTGCTCTCTGTAATATTCCTTCTCCACGACAGTCTCCAACCTCTGCTTTCTGCAACGGTCCTGCTGCACCCCAGTCTCCAACCTCTGTACTCTGCAACACTCCTTCTGCTCCCCAGTCTCCAAACTCTGCTCTCTGTAACAGTTCTTCTGTACCGCAGTCTCCAAACTCTGCTCTCTGTAAAGGTCCTTTTGCACGCCAGTCTCCAACCTCTGCTTTCTTTGTCCGTCCATCTGAACCTCAGTTTCCAACCTCTGCTCTCTGCAAAAGTCCTTCTGCAACCCATTCTCCAACTTCTGCTCTCTGCACCGAACCTTGTGCACCCCAGTCTCCAACATCTGCTCTCTTCAAAAGTCCTTCTGCACCTCTGTCTGAAAATTTTGCTTTCTGCAACAATCCTTCTGCACCCCAGACTTCAACATCTGCTCTCTCTAACAGTCCTTATGCATCTCAGTCTCCAAACTCTGCTCTATGTAAGATTCTTGTGCAACACAGTCTCCAAAATTTGCTCCCTGTAACAGTCCTTCTGCACCTCAGTCTCCAAACTATGCTCTCTACAACAGTCGATCTACACCTCAGTCTGAAACCTCTTCTTTCTACACGATCCATCTGAACCCCAGTCTCCAAACACTGCTCTCTGTAACAGTCTTCCTGCAGCTCAGTCTCCAAACTCTTCTCTCTGCAGCAATCATTCTACACCTCAGTCTCCAACATCTGCTCTCTGTAAGATCCTTCTGCAACCCAGTCTTTCAACTCTGCCCTCTCTAACATTCCTCTGCACCCCTTCTCTCAACTCTCCTCTCTGTAACAGGCCTTCTGCACCCCAGTCTCCAAAGTCTGTTCTCTATAACAAGACTTCTGAACCCCAGTCTCCAACCACTGCTCTGTGCAACAATCCTTCTGCGCCCCAGTCTCCAACCTGTGGTCTCTGCAACAGTGCTTCTGCACCTCAGTCTTAGAACGCTGTTCTCTGCTACGATCCTTTTGCACCTCAGACTTCAACCTCTATTCTCTGTAACAGTCCTTCTGCACCTGGGTCTCCAACATCTACTCTCTGTTAGATCCTTCTTCAACCCAGTCTCCGAACTCTGTGATCTGTAACAGTCCTTCTAAAGCCCTTCTCCACACTCTGCTCTCCGTAACAGGACTTCTGCAACCCAGTCTCTAATCTCTGCTCTCTGTAACAGTCTTTTTGCACCTCAGTCTCCGACCTCTTCTCTCTGTAACGATCCTTCTGCACCTAAGTCTCCAACGTCTCCTCTTTTAAACAGTCCTTCTGAACCTCAGTCTCCAAATTCTGCTCTTGGAAACAGTCCTTCTTCACCCAAGTCTCCAGACTCTGCTCTATGCAACAGTCCTTCTACACCCCAGTCTTCAGCCTCTTCTCTGTGTAACAGTCCTTCTGAACCCCAGTCTCCAACCTCTGCTCTCTGTAACAATCCTTCTGCACAAAAGTCTCTAACCTCTGCTCTCTGTAACAATCCTTCTGCACCGTATTCTGAAACCTCTGCTCTCGGTTACAGTCTTTGTATACCGCAGTCTCCAAACACTGCTCTCTGTAACGGTCCCTCTCTACCCCAATTTCCAACCTCTGTTTCTGTAAAAGTCCTTCTGCACCTCAGTCACCAAACTCTGCTCTCTGTAACATTCCTGCTGCAAATCAGTCTCCAACCTCTTCTCTCTGTTACAGTCATTCTGCACCTCACTCTGAAACCTCTGCTCTCTGCACGATTATTCTGCACCCCAGTCTCTAATGACTGCTCTCTGTAATATTCGTCCTACACCACAGTCACCAACCACTGCTCTCTGTAAGATCCCTCTTCAACCCAGCCTCAAAACTCTGCCCTCTGTAACAGTCCTTCTGCAACCCAGTCTCCAACCTCTGATCACTGTTGCAGGCCTTATGCACCCCAGTCTCCAAACTCTGCTCTCTGAAACAGTCCTTCTGCACACCAGTATGCAACCTCTGCTCTCTGTATCGGTCGTTCTGCACCCCAGTATCACACCTCTGCTTTCTGTATCTTAATTCTTCACCACAGTTTCCAACGATTGTTCTGTATAACAATCCTTCTGCATCTCAGTCTCCAAACTCTGCTCTCTGAAACAGTCCTTCTGCACCCCAGTCTCCAAACTCTTCTTTCTGCAACATTCTTTCTGCACCCCAGTCTCCAACCTGTGCTCTCTGTAACAGTCCTTCTGCACCGCAGTCTCCCACCTCTTCTCTCTGTAAGGATCCTTCTGTAGCCCAGTCTCCACCTCTGCTCTCTTCAACGATTCTTCTGCAACTCAGTCTCCAACTTCTGCTCTCTTCAACCATCCTTCTGCACCTAAGATTCCACTTCTGCTCTCTGTAACTGTTTTTCTGAACCTCAGTCTCCAAACTCTGCTCTCTGCAACCATCCTTCTGCACCCCTTTCTCCAACCTCTGCTCTCTGCAACGATCCTTATGCACCTCAGTCTCCAACATCTGCTCTCTGCAACAGTCCTTCTGCACCCCAGTCTCCAACGTCTCCTCTCCTTAACACTTCTTCTGCACCCCAGTCTCCAAACTCTGTTCTCTGTAAGGTCCTTCTGCACCACAGTTTTCAAACTCTGTTCTCTGTAACATTCTTCTTCAACCCAGTCTACAACCTCTGCTTTCCTCAACGGTCCTGCAGCAACCCAGTCTACAACATCTGTTCTCTGCAACAGTCCTTCTACTTTCCAGTCTCAAACCTCTTCTCTCTGTAACAGTCCTTCTGTACCGCAGTCTCCAACCTCTTCTCTCTTTAACGGTCCTTCTGCACCCCAGTCTCAAAACTCTGCTTTCTGTATAAGTCCTTCTGAACCACGGATTCCAACCTCTGCTTTCTGTAACAATCCTTCTGCACCTTTATCTCCAACCTCTGAACTCTGCAACATTACTTCTGCACCCCATTCTCTAACCTCTGCTCTCTGTACCAGTCCTTCTGCACCCCATTCTCTAACCTCTGCTCTCTGCAACAGTCCTTCTGTACTACAGTCTCCAACCTCTGCTGTCTGTAACGGTTCTTCTGCACCCCAGAATCAACCTCTGCTTTCTGTATCACTAATTTTGCACCCCAGTCTCAAAACTTTGCTCTCTGTAACATTCTTTCTGCACCTTAGTCTCCAACCTCTGCTCTCTGCGACAGTTCTTCTGCACCCCAGTCTCCAAACTCTTCTCTCAGCAACAGTCTTCTGAACCCCAGTCTCCAACATCTGCACTCTGAAACAGTTCTTCTATAAACCATTCTCCAACCTCTGCTCTCTGTAACAGTTTTCCTGTATGGCAGTCTCCGAACTCTGCTCTCTGCAATAGTTCTTCTGCACCCCAGTCTCCAACCTCTGATTTCTGTATGAGTCCTTCTGAAACCAGTTTCCAAACTCTGCTCTAGGCAACAGTCCTTCTGCACCCCAGTATTCAACTTCTGTTCTCTGTAACAATCTTTCTGCACCTCAGTTTCCAAATTCTGACCTCTGCAATGGTCCTATTGTACCCCAGTCTCTAGCCTCTGTTCTCTGCAATGATCTTTCTGCACCCCAGTCTCCAACATCTGCTCTCTGAAACAGTTCTGGTGTACATCATTCTGAAAACTCTTAACTCTGCAAGGATCCTTGTGCACCACAGTCTCTGAAATCTGCTTTCTGTAACAGTCCTTCTGCACCTCAGTCTCCAACCTCTGCTCTCTGTAAGATCCTTCTGAAACCCAGGCACCAAACTCTGCCCTCTGTAACAGTCATTCTGCATCCTTTCACCAAACTCTGCTCTCTATAACAGGCCTTCTGCACCGCAGTCTCCAACCTCTTTTCTCTGTAACAGTCCTTCTGCACCCCAGTCTCAAACCTCTGCTCTCTGCAAAGATCCTTCTGCACCCCAGTCTCCAACCTCTGTACTCTCCAACAGTTTTTCTGCACCTCAGTCTGAAAACTCAGTTCTCTGCAATGATTCTTCTGCACCCCAGTATCCAAACTCTGCTCTCTATAACAGTCTTGTTCCACCTCAGTCTCTAAACTCTGCTCTGAGTAAGATCCTTCTGCGACCCTGTCTTCAAACTCTGCTCTCTGTAATAGTCCTTGTGTACATCAGTCTGAAAACTCTGATCTCTGCAAGGATCCTTGTGCACCACAGTCTCTAAAATATTCTTTATGTAACAGTCCTTCTGCAACTCAGTCTATAACCTCTGCTCACTATAACAGTCCTTCTGAACCCCAGTCTGCAATCTCTTCTCTCTGTAAGATCCTTCTACACCCTAGTTTCCAAACTCTGCTCTCTGTAGCATTCCTTCTCCACCCGAGTCTCCAACCTCTGCTCTCTGCAACGGTCCTTCTGCACTACAGTCTCAAACCTCTGGTCTCGGCAACAGTCCTTCCAAACTCTGCTCTGGGTACATTTCTTCTGCACCTCAGTCCCCAACCTCTGCTTTATGTAAGATCTTTCTGCAACAAAATCTTCAAACTCTGCTCCCTGCAAAAATCCTTCTGCATCTCAGTCTCCAACGATTGCTCTCGGTAACATTTCTTCTGCACCTCAGTCTCCAACCTCTGCTTTATGTAAGACTTTCTGCCACCCAGTCTCCAAACTCTGCTCTTTGTAACATTCCTTCTGCACCCCAGTCTCTAAACTCTGCTCTCTGTAACAGTTTTTCTATACCACATTCTCCGACCTCTGGTCTCTGTAACGGTCCTTCTGCACCCCAATTTTCAACCTCTGCTTTCTGTAACAGTCCTTCTGCACCTCATTCTCCAAACTCTGCTCTCTGTAACAGTGCTTCTACACCTCAGTCTCCAACCTCTCTTTTCTGCAACAGTCCTTCTACACCTCAGTCTCAAAACTCTGCTCTCTGTAACAGTCCACCTGAACCTCAGTCTCCAACCTCTGCTCTCGGTAAGATCCTTCAAGAACCCAGTCACCAAACACTGCTCTGTATAACAGTCCTTCTGCAGTTGAGTCTCCAAACTCTCCTCTCTGTAACAGGCTTTCTGCAAACCAGTCGCCAAACTCTTCTCTTTGTAGCAAGCCTTCTGCATGCCAGTCTCCAAAATCTGCTCTCTGCAACGATCCTTCTGCACCTCATTCTCCAACATCAGCTCTCTGCAATGATCCAACTGCACCCCACTCTCCAACTTCTGATCTCTACAACAGTCCTTCTGCACCTATGTCTCCAAATTATGCTCTCTGTAAGATGCTTCTGCACCCCTGTATCCAATCTTTGCTTTCTGTAACAGTCCTTCTGCACCTCAGTCTCCTACATCTGCTCTCTCTAACAGTCTTTCTGCACCTCAGGTTCCCAACTTTGCTCTCTGTAAGATGTTTTTGAAACCAAGTCTTTAAACTCTGCACTCTGTAACAGTCCTTCTGCACAACAGTCTCCAACCTCTTCTTTCTGCAATGATTCTTCTCCACCCCAGTCTCCAAAACCTGCTCTCTGTAAAAGTCCTTCTGCACCCCAATTTCACAACTCTGCTTCCTGTAACAGTCCTTCTGCACCTGAGTCTCGAAACTGTAATCTCTGTACCAGTCCTTTTACACCCCAGTCTCCAAACTCTGCTCTCTGCAACAGTCATTCTATACTGCAGTCTTCAAACTCTGCTCTCTGTAACCGTCTTTCTGCAGCCCAGACTCCAATCTCTGCTTTCTATATCAGTCCTTCTGCACCCCAGTCTCTAAATTCTCCTCTCTCTAAGAGTCTTTCTGCACCTCAATATCCACCCTCTGCTCTCTGCAACACTCCATCTGCACCCCAGTCTCCAAAATCTGCTCTCTTCACCAGTCTTTCTGCACCCCAGTCTTCAACCTCTTTTTTCTGCAACAGTCCTTCTGCACCCCAGTCTGCAAACTCTGCTCTCTGTAACAATCCTTCTGCTCATCAGTCTCCAACCTCTGCTCTATGTAACAAGACTTCTGCACGTCAGTCTCCAACCTCTGCTCTCCGCAACAGTCCTTCTGCACTCCAGTCTCCAAACTCTGCTCTCTGCAACAGTCCTTCTGCAGCCCAGTCTCCAACCTCTGCTCTCTGCAACAGTCCTTCTGCACCTAAGTATCCAACCTCTGCTCTCTGTAAGATACTTCTGTACTCCAGTATCCAAACTCTGCTCTCTGTAACATTTCTTCTCCACCCCATTCTTTTACCTCTGCTTTTTGCAAATGTCCTGAAACACCCCAGTCTCCAACCTCCATCCTCTGCAACAGTCCTTCTGCTCCCCAGTCTCCAACATCTGATCTCCGGAACGGTCTTTCTGCACCACAGTCTTCAAACTCTGCTTTCTGTATTAGTCCTTCTGAACCCCAGTCTCAAACCTCTGCTCTCTGTATCTATCCTTCTGCACCTCAGTCTCCAACCTCTGCTCTCTGTTACAGTTTTTCTATACTACAGTCTCCAAACTCTGGTCTTTCTTAGGGTTTTTTGCACACCAATTTCCAACAACTTCTTTCTGTAACAGTCCTTCTGCACCTCAGTCTCCAAACTCTGCTCTCTGTAACAGTCCTTCTACACCTCAGTCTCAAAAATCTGCTCTCTGTAACAGTCCATCTGCACCTCAGTCTGATATCTCTTCTCTCTGCACGAAACTTCTGCACCCCAGTCTCCAACCACTGCTCTCTGTAACAGTCCACCTGCACCTCAGTCTCCAACCTTTGCTCTCTGTAAGATCCTTCACGAACTCAGTCTCCAAACTGTGCTCTCTATAAGAGTCCTTCTCACCACAGTCTCCCACCTCTCCTCTCTGTAACAGGCCTTCTGCACGAGAGTCTCCAATGTCTGCTCTCTGTAGCAGGCCTTCTGAACCCCAGTCTCCAACCACTGCTCTCAGTAACAGTCCACCTGCATCTCAGTCTCTAACCTCTGCTCTCTGTAAATTCCATCTGAAAATCAGCCTCCTAACTCTGCTCTCTATAAGAGTCCTACTGCACCCCAGTCTCCATCCTCTTCTCTCTTTTACAGGCCTTCTGCACTCCAGTCTCCAAACTCTGCTCTCTGTAGCAGGCCTTCTGCACCCCAGTCTCCAACCTCTGCTTTCTGCAACGATCCTTCTGCATCCCAGTCTTCAACCTCTTCTCTCTGCCATTATCTTACTGCACCCCAGTCTCCAACCTCTGATCTCTGCAACAGTCCTTCTGCAACTCAGTCTCCAACTTCTGCTCTCTGTAAGATCCTTCTGCACTTCTGACTCCAAGCTCTGCTTATTGCAACGATCCTTCTGCACCCCAGTGTTCAAACTCTGATCTATGTAACAAAATTTTGCAACTCAGTCTCAAACCTCTGCTCTCTCCAACAGTCTTTCTGCACCCCAGTCTCCAACTTATGCTCTCTCTAAGAGTCCTTCTGCAACATTCCTTCTTCAGCCCATTCTCCATCCTCTGCTCTCTGCAACAGTCCTTCTGCACCCCAGTCTCCATCCTCTGCTCTCTGCAACAGTCCTTCTGCACCCCAGTCTCCATCCTCTGCTCTCTGCAACAGTCCTTCTTCACCCCAGTCTCCAAACTCTGCTCTCTGTAACAATCCTTCTGCACATCAGTCTCCAAACTCTATTCTCTGCAACGGTCCTTCTGCACCTAAGTCTCCAACCTCTACTCTCTGTAACAGTGCTTCTGCACTTCACTCTTCAACCTCTGCTCTATGTAGATCCTTCTAAAACCCAGTCTCAAACCTCTGCTCTCGGTATCTATTATAATGCACCTCAGTCTCCAAACTCTGCTCTCTGTTACAGTTTTTCTATACTGCAGTCTCCAAACTCTGGTTTCTGTTACGGTCATTCTGCAACCCAATTTCATACCACTTCTTTCTAAAACAGTCCTTCTGCACCTCAGTCTCCAAACTCTGCTCTCTGTAACAGTCCTTCTACACCTCAGTCTCCAACCTCTGCTCTCTGTAACAGTCCTTCTGCACCTCAGTCTGACACCTCTGATCTCTGCACAATCCTTCTGCACCCCAGTCTCCAAACACTGCTCTCTGTATCAGTCCACCTGCACATAGTCTCCAATCTCTGCTCTCTGTAAGATTCTTCCAACCACTTCTTTCTATAACAGTCCTTCTGCACCCCAGTCTTGAAAATCTGCTCTCTGTAACAGTCCTTCTTCACACCAGTCTCCAAACTCTGCTCTCTGCAAACATCCCTCTTAACCCCAGTCTCCAACCTCTGCTCTCTGCAACAGTCCTTCTGCACCACAGTCTCCAACAACTGCTCTCTGCAACAGTTTTTCTGCACCTGTCTGAAAACTCTGCTGTCTTCAACGAACTTTCTGCACCCCAGTCTCCTACCTCTGCTGCCTGTAACAGTCCTTCTGCACCTCATTCTCCCAACTCTGCTTTCTGTAAAATACTTCTGCAAACCAGTGTTTAAACTCTGCACTATGTAACCGTCCTTCTGCACAAGAGTCTCCAACCTCTGCTCTCTGTAACAGGACTTCTGCATCCACTCTCAAAAATCTGTTCTCTGTAACAGGTGTTCTGCACCCGAGTCTCCAAAATCTTCTCTCTGCAACGATTCTTCTCCATACCAGTCTCCAACCTCTGCTCTCTGCAACAGTCCTTTTGCACCACACTTTCCAACCTCTGGCTCTGTAGGATCCATCGGAACCCCACTCTCCAAACTCTGATCTCTGTAACAGTCCTTCTGCACACCAGTCTCCAACCTCTACTCTCTGTAACAGTCCTTCTGAACCTCAGTCTCTAAACTCTGTTCTCTTAACCAGTCCTTCTGCACCACATTCTCCAAACTCTGCTCTCTGCAACAGTCCTCATCACCTCAGTCTCTAACATTTGCTTTCTGCCACAGTACTTCTCACTCCAGTTTCCAAACTCTGCTTCCTGCAATGATCCTTCTGGACCCCAGTCTCCAAAGTCTGCTCTCTGCAGAGTCCTTCTGCACCAGAGTTTCTAACCTCTGATCTCTGTAACAATCCTTCTGCACCTCAGTCTCTAAACTCTGTCCTCTGCAAGGGTCCTTCTGCAAATCAGTCGCCAACCTCTACTCTCTGTAACAGTCCTTCTGCACGTCAGTCTGCAACCTCTGCTATCTCTAAGATTCTTCTGCAACCCAGGCTCCAAACTCTGCTCTCTGTAACAGTGCTTCTGCACACAAGTCTCCAACCTCTGCTCTCTACAATTATCCTTCTTCATCAAAGTCTCCAAACTTTGCTTTCTGCAACAGTCCTTCTGCACCCCAGTCTCCAACACCTACTCTCTGCAAAAGTCTTTCTGCCCCTCAGTCTTAAAACTTTGATCTCTGCAAAGAACCTTCTGCACCCCAGTCTTCTACTTCTGCTCTCTGTAACAGTCCTTTGCACCTCATTATCATAACTCTGCTCTCTGTAAGATCCTTCTACAACCCAGTCTTTAAACTCTGTACTCTGTAACAGTCCTTCTGATCAACAGTATTCAAACTCTGCTCTCGGTAACAGGACTCTGCTCTCTGAAAGAGGCCTTCTGCACCCCATTCTCCAACCTCTTCTCTCTGTAACGATTCTTCTCCCCCCAGTCTCCAACCTCGGCTCTCTGCAAGAGTCTTTTTGCACCCCAGTCTCAAAACAGTGCTCACTGTAAGATCCACCTGAACCCCAGTCTCCAACCTCTGCTCTCTGTAACAGTCTTTTTGCACCCCAGTCTCCAACATATGCTCTCTGCAACATTCCTTCTGCAGCACAGTCTCCAACATCTGCTCTCTGCAACAGTCCTTTTGCAGCCCATTGTGCAACCTCTGCTTTCTGCAACAGTCCTTCTGTAGCCCAATCTCCAACGTCTGCTCTCTGCAACAGTCTTTCTGCACCTCAATCTCTTACCTCTGCTCTCTTTAACAGTCCTACGGTACTCCAGTCTCCAACCTCTGCTCTCTGCAACAGTCCTTCTGCACCCCAGTCTCCATCCTCTGCTCTCTGCAACCGTACTTCTGCACCCCAGTCTTCAAACTCTGCTCTCTGCAACAATCTTTCTTGACCCCAGTCTCCAACCTCTACTCTCTGGAAGAGTCCTTCTGCACCACAGTCTCCAACCTCTGCTCTCTGTAACATCCATCTACACTCCAGTTTCCAAATTCTGCTCTCTGTAACATTGCTTCTCCAAACCAGTTTTTAACCTCTGCTTTCTGCAAGTGTCCTGCAGCACACCAGTCTTCAACCTCTGTCTTTTGCAACAGTGCTTCTGCTCCCCAGTCTCCAATATCTGCTTTCTGTAACAGTCCTTCTGCACCTCAGTCTCCAAACTCTGCTATTCTAACAGTACTTCTACACTTCAGTCTCCAACCTCTGCTCTCTGTAACAGTCCTTCTGCACCTCAGTCTAACACTTCTCCTCTCTGCATAGTCCTTCTGCACCTAAGTCTCCAACCACTGATCTCTGTAACAGTCCACCTGCACCTCAGTCTCCAAACTCTGCTCTTTGTAAGATACTTCAGGAACCCAGTCTCCAAACTCTGCTCTCTATAACTGTCCTTCTACACCCCAGTCTCCAACCTCTTCTCTCTGCAATGATTTTTCTCCACCCCGGTCTTCAACATCTGCTCTCTGCAACAGTGCTTTTGAACCCCAGTCTCCAAACTCTGCTCTCTGTAAGATCCATCTGAACCCCAGTCTCCAACTTATGCTCTCTTTAAAATTCCTTCTACACCCAAGTATTCAAACTCTGCTCTCTGTAACAGTCCTTCTGCACCTCATTCTTCAATCTCTGCTCTCTTTAACAGTCCTTCTGCACCCCAGTCTCTAAAATCTGCTCTCTGCAACATTCTTTCTTCTCCTCAGTCTCCGAGATCTGCTCTCTATAACAGTCCTTCTGTACCGCAGTGTCCAAACTCTGCTCTCTGTTTCAGTTCTTCTACACCCCTGTCTCAAGACTCTGCTTTCTGTATCAGCCTGTCTGAACATCAGTCTCCAACCTCTGTTCTCTGTATCCATCCTTCTGCACCTCAGTCTCCAACTTGTGCTCTCTGTAAGAGTCCTTCTGCATCCCAGTCTCCAGCCTCTGCTCTCAGTAACAGTCCTAAACCGCAGTCTCCAAACTCTGCTCTTTTTAACGGTCCTTCTGCATGCCAATTTTTAACCTCTGCTTCCTGTAACAGTCCTTCTACACCTCAGACTGAAACCTCTGCTCTCTGCATGATCCTTCTGCACCCTAGTCTCTAACCACTGCTCTCTGTAACAGTACACCTGCACATCAGTCTCTAAACTCTGCTCTCTGTAAGATCCTTCAGCAACCCAGTCTCCAAACTCTGCTCTCTATAACAGTCCTTCTGCACCCCAGTCTCCAACCTCTCCTCTCTGTAGCAGGCCTTCTGCACCCCAGTCTTAAAACTCTGCTCTCTGCAATGATCCTTCTGCATCCCAATCTCCAACTTCTGCTCTCTGCAATGATCCTACTGCACCCCAGTCTCCAACCTCTGATCTCTGCAACAGTTCTTCTGCACCTCAGTCTCCAACTTCTGCTCTCTGTAAGATCCTTCTGCATCCCTGTCTTTAAGATGTGCTATTTACAATGATCCTTCTGCACCCGAATCTCCAACCTCTGTTCTATGTAACAGGACTTTTGCATCTCAGTCTCCAACCTCTGCTCTCTGCAACAGTCCTTCTGCACCCCAGTCTCTAAATTCTGCTGTCTGTAACAGTCCTTCTATACTGCATTCTGCAACGTCTACTCTCTGTAACGTTCTTTCTGCACACGATACTAGAGTCTCTGCTTTCTGTATCAGTCCTTGTGCACCACAGTCTCTAACTTCTGCTCTAAGTGTCCTTATGCATTTCAGTCTCCAACCTCTGCTCTCTGCAACAGTCCTTCTGCACCCCAGTCTCCAAACTCTGCTCTCTGTAACAATCCTTCTGAACCTAAGTCTGCAAAATCTGTTCTCTGCAACGGTCCTTCTGCACCTCAGTCTCCAACCTATACTCTCTGTAACAGTACTTCTGCACTTTAGTCTCCAACCTCTGCTCTCTGTGGGATCCTTCGCCAACCCAGTCTCCCAACTCTGCTCTCTGTAACATTCCTTCTGCACACCGGCCTTCAATCTCTTCTCTCTGCAATGATCATTCTTAACCCCAGACTCCAACCTCTGCTCTCTGCAACAGTCCTTCTACACCCCAGTCTCCAACAACTGGTTTCTGCAACAGTCCTTCTGCACCACAGTCTGAAAACTCTGCTGTCTGAAATATACATCCTGCACCTCTGTCTCCTACCTCTGCTGTCTGTTAAAATCCTTTTGCACCTCAGTCTCCGACATCTGCTCTCTGTAAGATCCATCTGAACCCCAGTCTCCAACATCTGCTCTCTGTAACAGTCCTTCTGCACCTCAGTCTCTAAACTTTGCTCTCTGCAACAGCCTTCTGCATCCCAGTCTGCAAACTCTGCTCTCTGCAACGATCTTTCTGGACCCCAGTCTCGAACGTCTGCTCTCTGCAACAGTCCGTCTGCACCACAGTCTCCAACCTCTGCTCTCTGTAACATCTTTCTGCACTCCAGTTTCCAAACTCTGCTCTTTCTAACATTCCTTCACTACCCTAGTCGCCAACCTTGGCTTTCTGCAAGGGTCCAGCCGCAACCCAGTCTCCAAAATCTGTCCTCTGCAACAGTCCTTCTGCTCCCCAGTCTCCAATATCTCCTCTCTGTAACAGTCCCTCTGTACCGCATTCACCAAACTCTGCTCTCTGTAATGGTCCTTCTGGACCCAAGTCTCCAACCTCTGCTTTCTGTATCAGTCCTTCTGAACCCCAGTGTCCAACCTCTGCTCTTTGTGTCTATCCTTCTTCACCTCAGTCTCCAACCTGTGCTTTCTGTAACAGTCCTTCTGAACCCAAGTATACCAACTCTGCTCTCTGTAACAGTCCTTCTATACCGTAGTCTCCATCCTCTGATCCCTGTAACGGTCCTTCTGCACCCCAATTTACAACCTCTGCTTTCTGTAATAGTCTTTCTGCACCTCAGTCTGAAACCTCTGCTCTCCACGATCCTTCTGAACCCCGGTCTCCAACCACTGCTCTCTGTAACAGTCCACCAGCACCTTAGTTTCCAACCTCTTCTATCTGTAAGATCCTTCAGCAACCCAGTCTTCAAAATCTGCTCTCTTTACCAGTCTGTCTGCACCCCAGTCTCCTACCTCACCTCTCTGTAACACGCCTTCTGCACGCAAGTCTTTAGCCTCTACTCTCTGCAATGATCCTTCTGCACCACAGTCTATAATCTCTGCTCTCTGCAAATATCCTACTGCACCCCAATCTCCAACCTCTGATCTCTACAACAGTCTTTCTGCACCCCAGTCTCCAAAATCTGCTCTCTGTAAGATCCTTCTGCACCGCTCTCTCCAACCTCTGCTCTCTGTAACAGTCCTTCTGCACCCCAGTCTCCAACCTCTGCTCTCCTAAGGAGTTCTTCTGCACCCCAGTCTCCAAACTCTGCTCCCTGCAACAGTCCTTCGGCACCCTAGTTACCAACATCAGCTCTCTTTTACAGTCCTTCTGCACCCCAGTCTCCAAACTCTGCTCTCTGTAAGAGTCCTCCTGTACTGCAGAATCCAACATCTGCTCTCTGTAACGGTCTTTCTGCACCCCAGACTCCAATCTCTGCTTTCTGTATCAGTCCTTCTGCACCCCAGTCTCTAACCTCTGCTCTCTATAAAAGTCCTTATGCACCCCAGTCTCCAAAATCCGCAATCTGCAACAGTCTTTCTGCACCCCAGTATCCAATCTCTGCTCTCTGTAACAATCCTTGTGCATCTCAGTCTCAAAACTCTGTATTCTGCAACGTTACTTCTGCACCTCAGTCTCCAACATCTACTCTCTGTATCAGTCTTTCTGCACCAGATTCTTCAACCTATGCTCTCTGTAGAATCCTTCTCCAGCCCAGTCTCCAAACTCTGCTCTCTGTAACAATCCTTCTGCACAGCAGTCGCCAACCTCTGCTCTCTGCACCGATCCTTCTTCACCCCAGTCACCAACCTCTGCTCTCTGCAACAGTCCTTCTGAATACCAGTCTCCAAACTCTGCTCTCTGTAACTGTTCTTCTGCACCTCAGTCTCCAAACTCTGCTCTCTATAACAGTCCATCTGCACCTCAGTCTCTAAAATCTGCTCTCTGCAATGATCCTTCTAAACCCCAGTCTCCAAATTCTGCTCTGGGAAACAGTCCTTTGCACCACAGTCTCCAGACTCTTCTCTCTGTAAGATCCTTCTGCACTCCTGTTTCCAAACTGGGCTCTCTGTAACATTTTTTCTCAACCCCAGTCTCCAACTTCTGTCCTCTGCAACAGTCCTGTGCTCCCCAGTCTCCGAGATCTGCTCTGTGTAACAGTACTTCTGTACTGCAGTCTCCAAACTCTGCTGTCTGTAACGGTCTTTCTACACCCCAATTTCCAAACTCTGCTTTTTGTAACAGTCCTTCTGCACCTCAGTCTCCAACCTGTGCTCTCTGTAACATTTCTTCTGCACCCCAGTCTCCAACCTCTGCTCTCTGCATTGGTACCACTTAACCCCAGTCTCCAACCTTATTCTCTACAACAGTCCTTTTGTACTGCAGTCTCCAACCTCTGTTCTCTGTAAGAGACCTTTTGAAACCCAGTCTCCCACCTCTACTTTCTATATCAGTCCTTCTGCACCACAGTCTCCAAACTCTGCTCTCTGTAACACTCCTCTGTACCCCAATCTCCAACATCTGCTCTCTATAATGGTCCTTCTGCACCTCAGTCTCCAACATCTTCTCTCTGCAACACTCCTTCTGAACCCCAGTCTTCTAACTTTGCTCTCTGCAACAGTTTTTTCTGCACCTCAGTCTTTAACCTGTGCTCTCTGTAAAAGTCCTTCTGCACCCCAGTCTCCAAACAATGCTCTCAGTAAAAGTCTTTCTGCACCACAGTCTCCAACCACTGATTTCTCTAACAATCCTTCTAAACCCCAGTCTCCAAACTCTGCTCTCTGCAACGATCCTTCTGCACCCCAGTCTCCAAAGTGTGCTCTCTGTAAAAGGCCTTCTGCACCACAGTCTCCAAACTATGCGCTCAGTAAAAGTCTTTCTAAACCCTAATCTCAAACCTCTGCTCTCTTTAGCAGTCTTTCTACACCCCATTCTCCATACTCTGCTCACCCCAAGGATACCTCTGCACCCCAGGCTCCATCCTCTGCTCTCTGCAAATTTCCTTTTGCACCCCAGTCTCCAGCATCTGCTCTCAGCAACAGTCCTTCTCCACCCCAGTCTCCAAAAATCTGCGCTCTGTAACAGTCCATCTGGACCCCAATCTCCAACCTCTACTCTCTGCAACAGTCCTTCTACACCCCAGTCTAAAACCTCTGATCTCAGCAAAAGTTTTTCTGCACCCCAGTCTCCGAACTCTTCTCTCTGTAACTATACTTCTGCACCTCAGTCTCAAACATCTGCTCTTTGCAAGGGTCCTTCTGCACCTCAGTCTCCAAACTCTGCTCTCTGTAAGATCATTCTGAACACCAGTCTACAACTCTGCTCTGTAACAGGCCTTCTTCACCCCATTCTCCAACCTCTGCTCTCTGTATCAGTCCATCTGCACCCCAGTCTCCAACCTCTGCTCTCTGCAACGAACCTTCTGAACCC